>NW_004949108.1:6391105-6443432 GCF_000317375.1 Microtus ochrogaster | reverse complement strand
ACTAGCTCTTGTAGACAAGGCTGGTCTCGAACTCACAGAGATCCGCCTGCCTCTGCCTCCCAAGTGCTGGGATTAAAGACGTGCGCCACCACCGCCCAGCTCAACTAATATTCTTATCAGGCTCTGAGATCCTAGGTTTCCATGTAGCTGTGTAGATCCACTTCCTTTGGGCTAGCCTTCCTCTTTCTCAACATCTCCATCTCACACAGTCCTCCCTGCTTACGGGTCTCTGCCCTAGTATCCTACCCCTCTGCTGTAATCTACTGTCCCCTCTCCATTAATGCACATCTCCCGAAAGGTTCCTTTCTATTTTCTGCCTTTCACTTGTGCTGCAAGTGGAGCGCACTTAATTTTGAAAACTGTTCTTTGCCCCCTTACCTTTTCCATGGTTTCATACTTACAATTGTTCTAGTGCAATTGTTTTCTATCATGATCCTCATGAAAATGTCTCCATGGAAAATACTATAAATCTTTATATCCTCCCTTCTGAGAAATTTGTTCTTTTCTTCAAATAAAATATCAATGTTATTTTATTTTCTCATTTGTTTCATGATCAAATCTCTTCAAAAATACCATTCATGCCTTGGAAAACACTGTATTTCATCTATGCTTGTAACAGCTACGTGTAGTAAAGTTCATAATACACAACATCATCTTTAACAAGTTCTGAATCAGTCCAGTTCCAATGTTAAGCAGGTAAATGAGAATATAATATTCATATTTTCCAATTTTAAGCATAAATGACCATTGCCTCAAAATGAAAATCACTGAAAATAAAAGGAACATTAAAGTGTACTCAGGTGAGGCTAGGAATGACACTGGTAGCCTGCATGCTGCTGTTGGAAGCATAAATAAAATTATTTCTTAGGAAAAGAGCTGCTGAATTCTTATGGACTAAAAGAACATTAACTGTACAACCCAAATATCTAACTAAGAAAAAGTCTTAAAATGTTGATGGACTGTATACTAGTAGTTTTATTGAGATTGTAATTTTACCTGCTTGATGCATCCAATTAATTTTTAGTTATAATAGTCACATTTATGCAATATTCATTATAACTTCTATAATGGTCACTACACTGAAAATCTATGTACACTGTGAATGCTACCCTTTATTTCTAGTATACCCCGATGACCTGCTTTCTCTTTGCAAAACTTACAACATTCTCTGTCTCCACAGATATAGATGTGAGTATTTTATATAATTAAAACAGTGTAAAATCAGTGGCTGAGAGTACTTGCTACTTTTTCAGATGACCTGGGTTTGGTTTCCATCACCCAGAAGGAACCCCTAGCTACCCACAACTCAGTACAAGGGGATTTGATGCATTCTACTGACTTATTTGGGCCCTGTGTACATACCAGCATGTATTCAGGCAAAACATTGAAATGTAAAATAAAACAGATAAAATATTTTAAAAAATAAATAGTATAAAAGATGCCTCTTTCTGACATATTCTGAAATACTTAAGTTCTCCACACTTTTTAGTACTTATTGGTTATAACTGTTACTTTGCAATGCTTATTCATTCTTCTATTTATTCATACTTTTGGACAATTAAAAATTCATTGCTTTATGTCTAATATTTATTTATGAGTGAGTACATACCATGTTTGTCTATCTGGGTCCAGGTTACATCACTCAGGATGTGTGGTGGTGTTCTTCAGATGTTCATTAGATTGTCTAGGGTTGTTGACGTTGCCTTTTGGTCAGGTCCCTACATTCTTGTGATCATTGTTCTAATCAGCCCACCTATTCTTGAACATGTAATGCTCATTTT
The DNA here is from genome assembly GCF_000317375.1 of Microtus ochrogaster. Classification (NCBI taxonomy): domain Eukaryota; kingdom Metazoa; phylum Chordata; class Mammalia; order Rodentia; family Cricetidae; genus Microtus; species Microtus ochrogaster. The sequence continues at coordinate 6,441,651 of NW_004949108.1, read as the reverse complement.
TCAACTACTATGATTAAAACCTCTACGATTCTCTTTAGTGTTACTTGTTTGTCATTTATATATTTAACAATTTCTTATTAGACATATGTAAGTTTATATCTGTACATTTTGATTGAATTGATTGTTTTGTTCATTAGTCTTTGTGATTTTTGGAACAGGATCTTTCTATGTAGCCCTGGCTGGGTTAGAACTCATTATGTAGACCAAGCCAGCTTCAAATTCACAGAAATCTGCCTGTCTCTGCCTCCTGAGTACTGGGATTAAAAGTGTGTGCCATTACCTCAGCCTGGGTGAATGGATTTGGATTAATATTGAATTCTCTCTATGAACTTTGGGTATACTATCTATTTGTTCTCATTCCAATACAGTCATTCTAGCTATTTCCACTGCTTACCTTTTACAGTCCTTTTTTGTATTTTTTTTTTCTGATGACATACATTTGGGTGGTTTTTAACCAATCTAATATATCTAACTTTAGACCACTTAATCAACTTAGTGTTATTATTAACAAAAGTGGATATTATTTACTATCTTAATATATATTTGTATATATCAATAGTCATCATTAATATACATCTCAAATATGAGGTAAATACTATATAGTATTTTCATTTTGACAGTGAGATCTTTCCTTACTGGTTGTTCTGTGGATAACTATGTATGATGATGAAATTGTAATATACTATATAGTCTTACAAATTTTTTCAAACAAGATAATAACAGCTATTTTATATGGTTATTTGGGGATATTATATATTATGTCGTATGTGTGCTTGAAGTTTAATGTATTATAATTATTCCTTCATACAGTTTTGTTTCAAAGGAGAATAAAGCACAGGGTTTGAGTCTTCATAACTACAAAGACTTTACCATGAATCCTATTTCTTATTTCCAGGTCTCTTTTGTTTCTGAGTCCCTCTCCCCCTACTCTTGCTCTGTTGCATTTCTGCGTTTCTTCTCAGGCTGACTCCTGTCTCTGCAACACTCATTTCCTGTACTCCCACTCACTCCGTAGTTTGGTTATTGTCAAATTCATTACATCTTTATACATTAGAGTCACAACAAGAGATTATGTAGGCCTTATTTCATATAATTGCTTTTCAGTCAGTTAAAAGAGAAAATACATATTTAGACTATTATTCTTAATTATGTAATTAACATTATCTTTGCACTGTGTTTGTTATATGAATTTTGACTGCTGTAATTGCTCTTTAAAAATCACACTTTCTGCCTGAGGAGGTCCTTTTGCATTTTTTAGAGGTTGAATTGATATTAGTGAATTAATTTAATTTTCACTCACATAGTAAAGCTCTTCCTAGGCCTTTGTGTTTGAATACACTTTATAAAAGTGTTGTGTCCCTATGCGATTGTTGAAAATTCAGATCATTTCTTTTACCTATATGCTGCTTATTGTGCCATCCTACTACATCCAAATAATGATTTTTGCAGCTTGTTGCAGATAAGTCTGTGCAGTTTTAACATGGTTCAGTGGAAAATTAGGAACACATCATTCTGGAACCCTCACCCTCTCAGAGATTTTTATTAAAACATATTTTAGTAACAATTCAGAACCTAGTCAGACCTTTAATGTTTGACTTTCTTTGCTTGTCATTATGTTGGAACTAGAGCTCTTTGTGTTTAATAAAATAAACCAATCATTGAAAGAGAAGAATCTTAAGGCTGCACTACTGTGAGGAATGCAGACAAAGATGGTCTCAAGGGAAAGGTTGAAGTGGTATAAAATTATAAATAGATGTAATCATGAAATTCTGAAGTGCTTCTGCACAGTAGGCTGAACGCAGATAATAATAATGTTCTACCTATTTCAAAATTCTATGTAGAGATTGACGTTTTAAGTGTGTGCGTGTGTGTGTGTGTGTGTGTGTCTTGTCCATTTGTGACTAAGTGGAGGCCAAGATTCTTGTTGTAATGCTGTCCTAAGTTACTTATCTACCTTATATTTGGAGACACAGATAATACTAACCCTAAAGCTAGCTACTTCCAGAAGTCCTTCAGTATCAGTAACCAATCCCCAGCACTGGGATTATAGGTACAAATCACCCTGTCCAGCATGGATGGGCACTCAGAGAAAGCTCATTTCTTCAGTCTTCTACAGCAAACACTTTAGCCACTTCACCATCTTCCCTGTGAGAAAACGACAATGTTTATAGTAAAATCAAATATGATGTGGAGGCCAGAGAGGTGGCTCAGCAGTTGAGAGCACTGCTACCTTTCCAGAGGACCTCGGTTTGATTTGGAGCACCCACATGGAGGCTCCAAACTACCTGTGACTCCATTCTCAAGTAACCTGATGCCTTCTTCTGGCCTCTCAAGGAACAAGGAATCCATGTGGTGCAAAGAAATATATGTGGAAAAAATACCCATATATACATACACACATATACATACACACTGCAAATCAAATTTTGAGAATCTAGTATGCATTATCTGACTTAAAATGTATATGTAAAACCACAAGATTATGCCATTAATATCAACATTTATATTTTTATATGCCACTTAAATTAATTTAAGAAAATAAAAGTTCAAAGAGACATTTTATCTTATGTCAGAACATAGCTAGTAGAGATTACTCCCTTATTCTGTTGGTTATCTATTTATGTAATTCAGTTCCTTTGCTGTAAAGAAGCTTTTTCACTTCATTCAATCCCATTTGTCAATTCTTGATATGATTCCCAAAGCTATTTATGTGTAAAACATTGTTATTAATACGTAAATTATACAGTAAATATAAAGCCTCATCTGACCTATAGCTTTAGTTATAAAACAAAAAACAAAACCAAAACAGGTGTGAGAAAGTGGTTGACAGAAGTGCTTGTTGTACAAACATGAAGACTACAGTTTGGATCCCTAGAAGTTATAGAAAATGACAGCATATCTATCTAATCAACAATCTCGATGTTGAGAAGGGAAAGATGGGAGGTGCCTTGTAGTTTGCCAACCTAGCTGAATTGGTCAGCTGTAGACAGTGCATCTGTCTCTTCAGCTAGATGGAGAATGACTGAGGAAGATACCCATTGTTGACATCTGGGCTCCATATGGATGCACATACACACACACACACACACACACACACACACACACACACACACACACATACATATTGTGTATGTTTGTACACACATACCCACAAAGTAAGTCAAATAAGCAGAGTTGGCCATTTGATTGTTGAAAGTCATACCAGATGTTTATTCTCTATTGTGCTTTTTTCTTTATCACACTGTGATTGGATATTTATAACTAATTATGTAATTACATATTTATTACTGTCATAGAAATATATTTAAAATGGAATAGGATATTACTGTAAGTTTAAAATGCTTAATTTTCTAAAGTTAAAAATCATAAGCCATTCAATTACAAGTTACTCCAGCATTCCGAAAATTATCACCATTTATTTTACCCACCCCAAACACCATGTACTTGCGTACATTTCTGTGTAATAAAAATCAGTGGCAGCATCTTTTTTTTTTGTTTTTTTGTTTTATACTTGTCAGTGATGTAGTCAGAATGTTGAGATATTTTTGAAACCTGTTTTAGGTTTGTCATTTTGGAATCCATAACAAACCCAGAAACTATGGGGTAGATCATACCTCCGTAATCATCCCTTTTTCAGTCATTCCTTTGCCTTGGCTTAGGATCCAAGCAAGGAATTGAAGGCATTTTAGATTCCAGGCTTGTACCACCTAGCCAGCATTTAATGATCAGAGAGATATTCCTCCCCTTTTGCATCTGTTGGTATGTTATTTTGTTGAAAAAATGTCTGTTCAAATTCTTCTCTAGTATCACACTTGGTAAGTCTCACTATATTTACATAACACTCCCATAGGAAAACCCTAGCGTAATTAGGAGTAAATAATACATTGATTAGCAGCATTTATTTTTGCTCCTTTTTTCAATCTTTATTCACTCTGTTTGTGCATAGAATAGTGTCTACCTTTACAAAATACCCATTAACATAGAAGGGAAGCCCATTATACTTTTTGTTTCTGATTTGGATTTGAAGATTCTAGTTTTGAAGAGTTGGAACCATGTTGTATAAGGAATAACAATACTAAAATTTCAATGGCAACTTCTGCTATTTTATAAATGCTCAGAGTGTTAACATTCTACTTATCAATAGAAAGTTAAATATACAGTTCAATTTTTCTCTTCAGAGAAAAACATCTCAGATAGACATTATATTTAAGAGATGTTTCATAAAATCCAGTGACAGAGAAAGTTTAATCTTACTTGTCAACTCCTTAAAATGTCAGCCTGAGAACCCCACCTTGATCACTGATGCCACAGAATGTCATGACAAGGATCAGTGTGATGTCTTCTCTTCAACATAACAATTATGTTTGTTAGTATAATATTGCATCATTGGCTGTCTACACATTACATAGTAGTGAAGAGTATGGAAAGATTTTTTTATACAGGGATTTGAAAAGTATGGAAAGATTTTTTTTAATACAGGGATTTAAATGGCTTCCAGCACAGCACTATAATGCCTGTAGCATTATTACTACAATCATTTATAGATCTGAAATATAAATACGAATGCCAGCAATTTGTTTAAGAAACTGCTATTTAATACGAGAGACAAAGTTCAAAGCCTGGAGGCATCTTCTGAGTTTGCACTTTGTCTTTGCTCTGTATTACATACATACATCATGCCAAGTTCCTGAAATCCCATTAGAGGTATTTATTAGTTTGGTTCTATGCAGCCCCATGGAAGACACAATCCAGATGTAAAACTGTACATGCTGTTAGGAGTCACTGCAAAACACTCGTGTGTGACTTGATCAGTTTTCTTCTGGGTTTTGCTTGGGTTAATTGGAGGTGAGCAGGACACTAGACTGAGCTTGAAAAAGTAAATTAGATTATTCAAAAGGAAATCTATAGCAGCACTTTTATGATTTCTACTTAAGTAAGGACCATACAAGCATGCTAAAATACATAACACACACATATATACACATCCATATATACATATATATGCCCATATTTCTATACACACAAACATACTCATGTCACAGACAAATATTTACATAACTACACATACAAATATATCCATATGCACACATATGTGCACATGTACATACATACAAATATAAACACATACACAAACACAAATATATGCACATACACACAACTATATCTATACATACATACAAACACACACATCTATACATAGCACACATGCAAATACTCATACACATAATTACATATATAAACCCACACATGCATATGAACATAACACACATAAAGCCTCTGAAAACCACTCTATGTACACATACACATATACACATGTTATGCAAATATGCATATATGCACACACATACACACATGTATGGACACATATAAACATACACACATACACACTCACAGACAAATTATTCCAGCAGTGTGGATATTTGGGAGAAAGAGTAGTTCTGAGGGGGTCTTAATAAATTTGACCTACATGGACACTCTCAATCCCGACTCTGTATGCCACCAGAAGAAAGTCAAAGCAGAGAGTCGTTGTACTTGAGGGAGTAGAGAGTGCTATGAGACAGAGGTAAATATTAAACAAATCTGTGGAAATAAAATGTTGAAGTGCACAAGCTGAAACATGCTATTCAAATCCCCAAAGCACACCAGACATGACTACTTGTCTGTATCACTAAGAACTAGCCCGAAAGAAAGGGAACAGTGGGATCCCATGTGAGAGACCCCATGATTGGATGACCCTCCTTCTGGTTAGTGTCCCCAAACCCTCCTACCGCTGACTCCTTGATGACATCTCAACCTTTGTCCTGTTTTCTATTGGAAGAAGTGGTACTTTTCAACACAGCACTGGCTGGGATCACTCAAAGCAAATTGGAAGCTGGGAGCATAAGAGTTGGTCTACCCTGGGGAAGAGCAAACCAAAGATTGTCTAGTGCTAAATGGTCAGTTCAATGAATATACATGCAATATCATTATATGGACTGAACAGTTTATATTTAGGACTATACCTGAATGTACACATGTGCATGCAATAAAAAAAATAAACCATACATCTCAAGGACAAGGGAGAGGGGTAGAAAGGAGAGTGTGGAGGGAGGAGAGGAAATGGAGAAATGTTGCAATTAAATTATAATCTCAAAATAAATTAGAGATTATTCAAACACATCGTTAATAAAACACTAAGTACTAGAATGGATACTGAGGGTTAGCTATTACACTGATGTTTGCAAAACTTGGGCACAGAATCCTGTGCTGATTGTGGCTAAAACTTCATTCATCAAGAGTAAATCAGTATCAACAATGACAGGATTAAACATTCCCCAGGATTAAGAGTCTATCCACTAATCTGAATGCTTAAGTAACCTTGGAAAGTAGGATCTCAGGAGCAGGAAGGCAGTAGGCAATGGAGAGTTTAGTGAGGCAAGAGAAGTTATTGAATTCTTCTACAATCTTGGCAGGCAGGCAATGCTCTACTATGCTGACATGTCAGGCAGACCATGGGAAGAGTATCAATTATTGTACTAACATAATTTTCCACCTACCCATTTAACATGTTCCATAAAGCAAAGTTCTTGTGGATAAAAATATTTTAAAAACTGCTATTTTTGAAAGGCAATGAACTGTGTTTATTTTCCTGTGCTCTGGCACAACACTGGTGTAGACAGACCTATGGGTGAGATAAATAAGCATGTTGGTGCCAAGTATAATTACGATGTTCTGAGACAACTCAAGACTTGACCATTCTTCTTTATGGTTTTGCATACAATGCCTATGATGTGAGGCATCAAGAGCAGAGTATTACTTGGTAGGGATTGGCTAGTAGCATTCCCCACTACAACATCTGGCACTAAAGATATTCTATAGTGAATAATATTAATGGGAAGTCTTTTAGGTATAAGCATGAGGTTGAAGTATTCTCTGTCCCACCTGATTCCAAGTTTCTCTTTACCCAATAGTGTGCCTGTAGCCACTTATGAAATAATCACTCAGAGGCTAATATATTAAGTACAATTGTTTGGTCAATATCTTATGCTTCTTATTTGATAACTTTATAATTTAGCCCATTTCTATTAGTTTATATTTTACCATGAGACTTGAGGCTTCCAGGAATGTTAGGACCTCTTTCTTTTTTGGTGACTACATTGCCCCTCCTCTACTCTGCCTTCTCTCTATATATCTATATCAATATCGATATATAGATAGATATGTGTGTTTGTGTGTATGTGTTTGTCTTTCTTTGGACTTTCTGTTTAGCTTACTTTATGGAACTATTGACCAAAACTGCTTTATTCATCAACCAAAGCAACACATATACAGAAAGACACCCCACATCATATGAGACTGAATTGTATCCATGTTTGTATATACATAGCAGATTCGAGTGAGCATTGTATCACCATGTTTCCATTAATGTCAGGCTTTACATATGATGGCAGAGCCATAGATTACTGTAGATTTGAAGAATTCCAGCAGTATGGTGACTTTGTCCTCTTATTGCTGTAGTGCAGTAGATCCCATATGGTCTTACATGAAACTCACTATGTAGCCAAGGCTATCTTCAAACTCATGGCAATCCCTCTTCTTCAATACCCAGAGTGCCAGAACTGTAAGCCTAAGATTTTACACAGCTTTATTTTTGAAACATGAATTGTTATCTCTAACTTTTCTCCTGTAGAAAACGACTGTTCCCGGATTTTTTTTTCTACTATAAACAGAAGAGCTGACTTTACGTGAGGCATATTTGAAACACTGGATGACAGATGAGTTATACGGTAATCTATGAATGGAGAAAGAAAGCATTAGTCCCTTAGCATGAGTCCCTTAGTCTGTGACTTTGTCACCTGGAGAACTTACCAGACTTTAGGAAAAGACAGTAAAGTCTACAGACCTGGTTGCTTTCATAAACAAATGGTGGGAGCAGAGTATGGATGAGAATGTGGCAACACTATCAGCCACCAAGGATAGAAGCTCTGTAGGACTCTGGATGAGTATTACAAGAGCTAGAAAGAGGCTCTTTGACTTAATCCCCATCTAGAAAGTGACCAGTATAAAAGGATTATAGGCAAACACAAAATTACATTTCTGAAGCTTCAGTATCTTTTTAGATATTTTGTATGGGGGGAGGAACCAAGTTGCTGCTATTAATAAAAATTGTTCTAGAATGGCCAAAGGGAGGATTAAATCAGGCTTCAAAAGGAGACAAGTGGTTGAAATTGATTTATTTATGTATCTGAATAAAACTGAAATTCATTTCAAAATAGGATAAAAGTTAATAATCATCAATATGTGATACACTGCGCTAGACATTTTAGAAAGTTTATCAGAGATGGAGGTATAAGCATCTCATACCCAGAACAATGCTGATACCTCCTCAAATGAAATCCAAAGACCAGATATGGAAATTACAAAATCAGTAACACTCCCAGAATATAACCTTCAAAACCAGTCCATTACGAAAACACTTTACACTAAAGAAATTAGAGGGAAAGCTGAGCAAATACAGCAAAAAAAGTTAAGATACCAAACCATAAGGAATATAAAGTATAATGATAACAACTATGGTATTGAAAACCTTCCTGATGACCTGCTAAGTGCAGTAGGAAACTTTAGCAGACACAAGGATGCAGAAGTAGACCCAGGCTAGATAGAGTAACTGCTATCAGTGATTCGTAGGCTCGGTGTTCTTCCAAGAGAGTGTCAAAGTGTCTAAGGTGTCATTGTCATCATCAAATGGATGGAGAGGTCATGATGGAATATGAGAACAAAGAAAAATTGTGCCAAATGTGTGGGAGAATTTTATACTTTTTTCTTCTGTTTCATCTCACAAGAAGAACTGTGTTCTTTACTCTAGACCCACACTGTGCTAAGGGTCCTTCAGTTCTAGCTTAATGGGTTTCATACTGTAACACTGTAAATTTTGTTTTAGTGGAGGATCTACAAGCCTGGAAAACAATACTGTTCCTCAGACACAGTCTGTACAACCTTTAAGTGGCATTGTTTTCTGAGCAAATCTTTCTCTGTCAGTTAGGCTACCATCCAGTCTCTGAATTTCAGAAACATTTCTGGGTTATAGTAATATTTTATATTACTATAATATAAATGTAAAGAAACTTATTTTGCCATGAACTCAGTTCCAGAGTTTTTTGCATGAGGCAAGTATAGTAGCATCTGAAACCAATTTCCAAAACTCAAAAACCTCAGATCTCAGTGGTACAGAGAGTGAAAGTTAAGGAAATCTCTTTGGTTTCTAGATAGTTCCATAGTTTCATAATGCATTAAGATTCATTGTCCCATCTTGCAGGGGCCCAAAACAATAGGATGGTTTATAAATTCCCTGATTCTCTTTGTTCTCCCCCTCTCCCGCTGCCCCCATCTCTCTGATAATTCTCTGATTCTGCTGTTCCCTGGCGGCTTTTGTTTCTTGTTCATGTTTTTAATCAGTGACCCCAGCCTAACATCCCTAACCCTAAGAGCACACCTGACGGCTTCCGGGTTCTGTTCCTTCATCTGCAGGAAAGAATCCAGGGGAAGACTTGTGGGAGACACTGTCTAAGAATATTTTGATTACTATCCAAGCCATTGTTACTAACGGGTAGCAGGACAGTTAGGTACTGGCTAGTGTCCAAGAGTCTACATATCTGATAATTTTTAATCTTCATAAAACCAAATGAGAAAAGCGGTTAATGCTCTAAAAACAACCACTGACTTGACTGATTTATCTGCGACCAAATTCAACACACTAGTATTGGCAGCAAAAGACTTCAAATTCACATTCATCTGGCTCTTTACTCCATTTATTTTTCACTATTTCTACCCTGCTTTCCAGAAATATGTCCCTGGGAAGGTTACGTTACACGGATATATCTTTATCTTTTTTTCCACCTGTCTGGGTCTTGGCATCTGCCGCTATTTCTTCCTGTTCCCTGCATCTTTCAGTCCACAGTACAGGCAAATCTCCATTTGGAAGCTGTTCCTGACTTCCACCCCTAGGCTGCGACCTCCACGCATTTCCCAAGACAATTTGTCCTGCTACTATGCTGAGCTGTATTTGCGACCACTCTGTCTTTCATGAAATATAAGATGAAATGCGTGCATAAGACTGGAGAGATTGATAACTACCTGCTTACGTGAATGTGTCCTTATCATCTCAGAAGCCATCATGCACAGTAATTTGGGAGTCTCCATATATCTAGGCACAGCTGTGGTCCATTAAAAGGTCCCGAAAGAAGTACTTGTCCTCCAACCCTGAGACATAGTTATCAGCTGCCCCATAATCTGGAATCAGTTTTTTTTTTCCAAATGTGAATAGTCCTCCCCCATCCTGTTCTCCCTCCTCCCATATCTCTCTTCTGCACAATGCCATTTCTGCTTTTTGGTCCCATCCTCATCTCTCTGGTAGCAAGCAGGAAATCATCCCAAATCTTAAATGACTCCTGTCAATTTTCTCAGATGCCATTTGCTCCCTTTCTCAAGACTTCTGGCACTTTATTAACCACCCTTTCCTTCGATGTTTGAAGTTTTCTGATTCCTTTATATCTGCCACTTCCTTCTTTTGAAGAATCCTCTAAGCCTCGCCATTTGCGCTAAGCGCTGGCTCCTCTGTGACCTTTTCTCCATGCCTGCAAAGTCTCCGAGTGCCTCTCTCATGATGGTGTCTGTAATTGGTTTCTGTATGGGTTTGGCTGTCTGGTTTTCTTCTTTTTTTTTATTGAGAAAAAAAAAATTTCTGCCTCCTCCCAGCCTCCCACTCCTCCCGCCCTCCCCCCACTCCTCTCCCCCTCCCTCTCAAGTCCATTCTTTCCAGGTTGACTATGAGGTTGAGAATCTCTCTCTCTTTTTTTTTTTTAACTTTCAATTTATCTCTGACTTGGAACTAACACTAAAACATACTTATAGAGTTAAGGAAGTAAAAGTTCTTAGTCTCTTCCTTCGAAATTTTATTTACCTGTTTACATGTCCGGAGTAACATTCACATCCAAAAACTGAAATTGTAACCATCCCTTTCATTCTTAACATGTACCCATCATGTGAGGCTTTTAGTAATCAACTTTTCCCCATCTTGTAATTAAAGAACTTAAGGGAGTTAGTGATAAATGACAGTAAGGATTTTAGGTGTCTATGCACAGAAAAAAGAAACTATAGATTTGGTTGAGCTAGGACAAGAGTATTTAGTCCATGTATGGTGAACCAGGTTGTCTTTAGTTAATGAAGTATGTGTATTGTTTCTGGCAGAGATGACAGGCAAGCAGGGTCTTGGGATGGCTGCCTTCAGAGGACAATGTATATATCTAGCAAACTTGATAAACAATCAGTTGCAGTCAAAGATAATTCTGAAAGAAAATGTAAAGTTTACTATGAATTTGACGTGTTTGATACAAAAGGCTTATTTCTGTTTTAGAGAGAGAAGCTGTCTACACTGGTGATGCAACATGAGTTAGTTATATAATCACTTGACCCTAGGTTAAATCCATGTCCTTTTGTGACTTTTCCTCTTTCGTTTATAGAAAAGTGTTTTTTTCTCTCTCAAAAGGATGAGAACAATAGTTTCAGAATTATTTCTAATATTACTTTGATGTTCTTCTCCAAAAGATATGTCATTTTGGGCAATCTTAAAGCCCACTTCCCTCATGGAAACACCAGATCAATATTTCTAACTTTCCAAAAGAATAACAATGGTTCATTCTGACCTGGAGGGAAAGTGCAAAACTTTTTCTACGATGCAAGGAGCTTGTATCCACTTGCCATGTTCTGTTTTCAGATAAACCTCTGGTGTAAGTAAAAACAAAATGTATCTATGTTTAAAAACTTAAGTTCTTAGATTGTGTTAGTCACACAGCATGACCTGCTCAAATGCCACAACTACTCATTTTACATATATAGCAATACACTGTAGATATCTCTCATATAGTTATAGATGAGAGATAGAACATAGTATGGTTGTCTAGCTTGGGGTTCCTATGAAACTACTAAAAGTGGGAGCAGGGGCTGTCTCAGATTCTTTTGCCTACTTTTGGCACCCTTTCTCTCTTACTAGGTTACCTTGTCCAGCTTTAATATTATACTATGTGCCATTTTTTATAACATGGTATATTATATTTGGTTGATATCTGTAAGAGGCATGCCTGACTTTGAAGGGAAAGGAGGAGGAGGTCTGGGAAAGAGAATGGGATGAAGGGAGGGAGGGGAAAATGTGGTCTGGACTTAATGTATGAGAGAAGAAGAAAGAAAGATAGAACATAGAAACAACCAGCATCTTTCGTGAAGCTTAGAGTTATTTGAAAGGATGATTCATCTTAATTTATTTCTATGCATTTCCTTCTTTTCCAACAATATCCATGTAGATAAATTTCCAAAAAGATAGCAAGTCTTACTACACATTAACTGAACCATTAAAGATATGTAAAGACTTTCATAACACATGAAATGCACATATCTGTCTTGCATTAAAGACATATTTTCCAATCCAGAAGTCTAAAATATATATGTTTTAACAGAGATTAGTATTCTTACAGAAAGGGAAAAAAAGAAGCAAGACGTAAAATTTAAGTTCAGAAAAGTTTAAAACTGTCTACAGGCAATGATTAAGAGCTTTATAAAAATGACCTCCTGCAGATAAGTAAAAATCCTGAAATGTTACAAAAGCATCTGTCTGGAGGCACTGCAGGATACAGAGAGGGAGGGGGTGTCTAGCAGCAGTGCCCTTGCTGAGTGGACTTGGTTTCATCTCTTGTACATGTTCAGGAAGTAGGGTATATCATTGTAAATAGACTGATGGATTTATCCAGGAAGAGGCAAGAGTCAGAAGAAATCACCCACATTTTGAGGGATAGAGTTTTCAGCTGTTAGTGAAATGGTAGTTCTTCAAATCCAGTCTTTTGTGCATTTATTGACACCCAGAAGAGGCACAGAACAGCCTTGGAAGGTCAGGCTAGCCTGCAACACCATAGCATGTTGTTTGTGACCAACACAAGCCACAGACATAGCAACTAATGGCGCATACACAGGACAGGAGAGAACAGTCCATCAACTTAGTTCCAGACAACCATCCACAATTGTTTCTCATGTGGAGCACATTAGAGAGAACCAGCGTGAAAAATTTACATGAATCCAAATGCCCAGACTGCATAATTGAGAAGGCTAGTACATTCCTTATTGACTTATATTTAATTATACAAAAGTAAAACATTCTTAGAATGAATATTAAGATAGGAAATAGAGGGAGAAAAATGGAAATCTTTACAATGATTATATGGAAATCCCAGAAAATACCTGAAATAAAGAAAATACTATTTGGCTTTTACAGAAAACTGGAAATGAATGAAAAGAGAACTGGTGAATCGCTGTGAGATGAATTGGATCCCTAGATTTCATGTGAAACAGCCAGCTATAATTTATTCTATTCCTAGCATTCAAGTGGATCCCCATGGCTGTTGTCTAAGTAAACAAGTTTACCTGGCAAGTTCCAGGCTGAGAGATCATGTCTGAAAAAAATATTCGTGACTTACTAACAATGGCTAATGCATTCCTGCAGAATAGAATGGCATATAAATATATATTCTGGACATCAAGTGCATCTACACACAGAGAAATCTATGAAAGCTATCTGTCTTTAGAGTCCTAGTTATGTGTAGGCAAAAAGTTTACATCTTTTTAATTATTAATCCATAGATTATTAAGTTCTAGGCAGTGGTGGCACATGCCTTTAATGCCAGACTCTGGGGGCAGAGATAGGCAGATATCTGTGAGTTTGAGGCCAGCCTGGTCTAGAAAGTGAGTTCCAAGCCATATAGAAGTATTATACAGAGAAACCTAGTTGTGAAAAATGAAAATAATGATTAATGATAATAATCATCATTATATATTAATTATTAGCATATATAATAAAACACAAAGCGAGATGTTCAAATACTCCTCTCTCTGTGTCTCTCCATCTGTCTCTGTCTCTCTCTCTTTCTCTGTGTCTCTCATTCCAAAGTTTAAACATGCTATTAAATGCTCTCCTTTTATTTATACCTCCTTATAAAACTAAGTTGAAATAATTTCCAAAAAAATGTCACTATCTCAAAATTGACAGGATCTTCACAGAATTTATGGGGCAACTTTATCCTATGCCCTCATTTAGGCATAGCAAAATTTTATCTAAAAAAGCAAGCAATACATAACGATTTTTTTCTAAAATTGCAATATGTAAATAGGAGACATGGCAGATACTTCACAGTAAACAATCAAATACTGATCAATACTAGCCATAAAGTTCAATATCAACATTCATAAGGTATAATGATAGAATATACCCTTGTGATAAAACTAAAACTTTACATCTGTATTCTAAGTTTCCCGATATAAACTATAGTAGAAACAGCATATCAAACTCAAAGTATATGTAAAAATATAACCATAAGTGTTAAATATATAAATAAAACAGGACTGAAGAGATGACATGATATTACAGAACTTTCCAGGCATGAACTGAGTGTGGATCATCCAGCTCCTGTAAAAAAAAAAAAGTCAGTCTTTGTGGTGTATATCTGGTATACTATTGCTGGGCAGGCACAGAAAGGTAGATCTTAGGAGCTCATTCATCAGAAAGCCTAGCCAGACTGATGAGTCCCAGCTTCTGTGAGAGGTAAAGGAATAACAGAGGCACTTATACGTTCACATTAACCATTAAATGTCTAATTGGACCTGAGGTCCATTAAACAAGAGGAAAATCATTCCTCGTTCTGGGAACCATGTCAACCTACTAGGATCAGTAAAGTCATGGATCTTATAGGAAGATCTACTACAGTCACCGTCTTAGACCAGTGTAATTCCCAATTAGATTACAGACACTTTTCCGATACCCACGGATAAGTATAGTTCTCAACCCTCAGCAAAGAAGCTATTTTTGCAGCAGACAGCAATCATTATAGAGAGCTACAAGTGGTCAAAATGCAGAGAACTAATGAGACCATGGGGTGTCCATTGCCAACTGATATATCTACAATGCAATCCCCACATATAAGGTACACTATTGAAGGAGAGGAAGGAATATTGTATAAGCCAGAAGACCAAGGGAGTCTGCTAAGTGATCATGTCTTTTCTTATATGACAGGAAAGCTACACCCATGAAATTTCAACCACATGCTTTCTATAAAAGAAGACCTAAATAAAGACAATACCAGTTGGCATGACAACCTGGGGACTGAATCCAGAATTTCATGCATGTTAGGTAAGCATTCAACTAACTAAGCTATATCCTCAGACATCATAAAAGTTATTTTTTAACAAAGTACATAAGATACACAGATGTATGTAAATCTACAAAAAGTAATTTCCCATATTCATTCTGGTAAATAGTCTTTCACAGAATATTTTTTATACATTGCAGATTTTTTGTTTTATCTTCTAAACATATTTTTAGTGTAAACACTTTTAAAGGCTTTCAAAACAACTGTGCATATCTAAACAAACTTCTGCATCAACAAATATGTTCTGTTGTTTACATTTTCTATAATTCATTTTTCCCTAAGAAATCTAAATCTCTTCCATGAACCAAGACTGCCATTGTCCTCCTTAGGATGGACTCTGATGTGTTTGGTATCTATAGCCTCTATATGCTTTGGAAATAATAATTCAATGCAAAAATGTGTATAGATATTTATCACATCAATGACATGTTTATATGATGTGAAATCAGCCTTGGATTAAAAAGTTGATAAAATAGTAATAATATATTTTCAATTTTAATAATGGATATAACAAATACTCAGGGTATAAAAATAACTTGGAATAGAGGATCAGAGGGTAAAAAGTCATACTCATTATTTTTTTCTGAATTGGAACTAGATATATGGTAAGATGAGATCCTTGCATCTCAAGGGTAGGTTACCAATTCAAGAAATATTCTATACACTGTCTTTCTGCTGTGGGCAAAGAAATCTGTTAATGTGGAGATTTATGAAGTGTGTTAAGGATAATTGACTATGTTGTGCCTATAGCGGGATGGTGGGTCGGGGCATTGGTTCTCAACCTTCTTAGTGCTGAGACTATTAAATAAAGTTTCTTATGTAGTGGTGACTTACAGCCATAAAATTATTTTTATTGCTGCTACGTGATGGTAATTTTGCTATTGTTATGAATCATAATGTGAATATCAGTGTTTTCCCATAGCCTCAGGTGAACCTTTGTGAAATGGTAGGGGTGGCAATCCATAGGTTGAGAACCACTGGATTAGAGCAATTTTCAAAGCAACCGTCTAGGCATGGCATGGCCAGTGCGGTCATGAACTCAAAGAAACTCAAAGAAAGATGACTAGAACAGAACTCATGCAAGACTGGACCAACCAATGTTTGGCTATGAATATGGGAGAGGTTCATGGAGCCCTACCACTACCCAGAAAACTGTTGGCCTTTCATAGTTACTCGGGGGAGTCTTTGCCTTCAGTAGTGTAGATACCAGTGAGTTATACTTGCTCCAGCGGATAGGTCCCATACCCATGCCCATACAGGAAGCCTTGGATAAACTCAGTGACTCACAGACAAAACAAAAGCAAAGAAAGAGATAAGACAGTGGCAAGATTGATGTTGGGAGGAGAAGAGCATGGTGGGAGAAGTGGGAAGAGAGGTTGTGGTGGTGTGACCCAAATATATAAAATTAACACATGACATTTTCTAAGAATAAATTAATTTGAATGTAGCATTAAATTCTCATTCTTTTGTCTCTAAACTAATTTCTGTCTGTATTTCTGTCCTTGAGAATTCACATGATTTTAATTTTACTTAGAAATTATAAATCAATTTTATCTGAAAAGGAGATGTTTGGGAAATGATTGTTTTCTGGGGAATCTTCTGCAGAATGGACTAGCCTATCAAGGGAATGGCTCTGCTATAAAAACAAACTCTGTCAGGCCTGCTCCATTTCAACATGCTGTACCCATTGGTATGTTCTGATGTAGCAGAAATATCTTTAGTGAATTTTAATGACTGTTGCATGTACTTGGAATTTTCACTTTTAGGACTGTGGGCTAAACAAAGATTGTTAAACATATAAGAAACACTGACTGTTTGCATATTACATAAAAACAGTGCAAGAAAGGGCACAAATTTGTAAGAGCTCCAAGAGGGATATATTGGAGAGATTGGAGGGAGGAAGAAAATGAGAGGTGATATATTATAATCTCAAAATTAAAGTAACAAAACTAAAATAGATTTTAATTGAAATAGAATCACATTTCTTTCCTCTTCCTTTTCCTCCCTCCAGCCCCTCCCAGCTATTCTCTCTCGAATCCCTCCTATATTACTCCTCCATGATAGCTTCTTTTTCTCTGATTATTAATACTGGGTACCTATATAAAGCTTTAATCTTTATAAAATCATCCAGCCTCTGCAAATCTGCCAGAACAACAGAAACAGAGTCCTAACAGCATGTGTCCAACTGATTTTGTCTCTTTGCTTTGTGTCCTATTGTTTATTCTTTTATATATATCTTACCTCATTTGCCACACTTTCTCAATTCATCCCATGTGTACCTCTAGAGCTGAATCTCCTTATGAACAAAGAATAGTAAAAACCACATCCATATCTCAATTATATACAAAAATGTAATCAATGGGCCTTTTAAAAATACATCCTATTGAGTCATATGAATAATTATGTTTTTCAGACACATTTTATTTCCATATTAAAGAAAATTCTAAATATGCATGCTTAGTTACAGTGGGAAAAATCACTTCTTTCTTTGTGTGTGTGTGCAAATGTGTATGTGTGCCTATGCTTTCATGTGTGTGCATGTTTCAGCTATATGTGGTGAGTGTATGTGAATGTATCAGCAGCTGAGTGTGTTTTATCCATGTGTATGTATGGTGCATGTGTGAGTATACATAGGCCTTAAGTGCACATGAAACCTGATCATGTTTGCTTTTTTGAAAATATGGGTATTGATGATCAGGAGTTGGGTCCTTATGTTTGAACAGTAAGTGCATTACCCTCTAAGCCATTTCCTCAGCCTCCTCCCTTTTGTTATTTGATTTACACTGGCATATAAATATCCATTTTCTGTTTGCATGTATAATGCTCACTTATCTTCATAAGTCCATAAGTCCATTTTTTTTTTTTTTTGATTTTCGAGACAGGGTTTCTCCGTAGCTTTTGGTTCCTGAACTGGAACTAGCTCTGGTAGACCAGGCTGGCCTCGAACTCACAGAGATCCGCCTGCCTCTGCCTCCCAAGTGCTGGGATTAAAGGCGTGTGCCTCCACCACCCAGCCATAAGTACATTTCTGATTCAGCAATAATTACTATCATTCTAGCAAGAATTGTTGTATACATGCTCAGCACACTTCTGTTTGTATACATGTGGTCACAGTCATTGCAATAAATCCATCATCCCCATATTGATCATAAATATAGCTGCTTCATAAATATTAATTACAGGAATCAGAGGCTATGAACTCTTTTTATTTGGATTCTAGATCCTGTGTCTAAATTGCTTATGAACCGAATTTCTTTCCTTTCTTCAGCTCACTGTTATGATTTCAAGCCAAGGAAACATGCTACCTCTCAACTTTTCAATGACTATTTACTTATTAAGGGAGATGCTATCATTCAAATTTATTTTAATAATTTACAAAAATATGTATAGAAACACTTGTTTGTAATTCTCCTCCACTTTTAATATTTTTGGCATTTAAAAAGGTGTTGGACACAGAGAAACCCTGTCTCGAAAAAACAAAAAAATAAAAAAAAAGTGTTGGAATTTTCTGACTGTTCATTAACTGATCTTTCTGGGATAATAATTTTGAGCTTCAAAATTATCCTCTGAAGGCTGTGAAAATGCTTATTATGCAAAAATAATGGGGTACTTTTATTCAACTAAATTGATAAGAATAATGAAAATCTAACCAAAAAACATGAGAGCATTATACACAATAGATCATTAAAAGTTTTATTTTTTAAAAAGTTACTTAAAAGAAACAAGACGCAGAGGGGAAAACCAGGTTTCCTGGGTAGACACAGCTCCCGTGAGGAGCTGTGATGTGATCAAGCGATGTCTGTTCCCCAGTCCCCATGACCCCGTCTCCAGAACTTCCTAGCCTTTTCACAGGCAATCTGTCCCCTGAGTGGAGTTGCAGATGGGGAACACCCT
This sequence comes from Microtus ochrogaster, assembly GCF_000317375.1. Classification (NCBI taxonomy): domain Eukaryota; kingdom Metazoa; phylum Chordata; class Mammalia; order Rodentia; family Cricetidae; genus Microtus; species Microtus ochrogaster. The sequence goes on along the minus strand of NW_004949108.1, from coordinate 6,422,533 downwards.
ATACATTATTTCTTTATCTAGTCAAGAAAATACACCTCCCCCTAAACTCTGATTAACCTATTATAATCCAAACAATACACAAGTAATTATCTGATTTCATGTTGCTGTTCATTTATTTTTTTTTCTGAGACAGGGTTTCTCTGTGTAACAGTCCTACTACCTGTCCTGGATCCAGCTCTTGTAGACCAGGCTGTCCTGAACTCACAGAGATCTGCCAGCCTCTGCCTCCCGAGTGCTCATGTTGCCCTTAAAATATAGAAAAACTAGGGACATATGAATTTCCTTACTTTTACTAAATATCTTTTTATATTTTTGAAATTATTAATAATATAATTATATCGTTCCCTCCTTCAGCTTTCTCCCTTTAACCCTCCATATACCTCCCCTTACTCTCTTTCAATATCATGGTCTCTTTTTTCAATACCTGTTGATATATGTATTACTAAATGCATAAGTACAGGTTGCTCAAGTCTATACAATGTTTCTTGTATGTATGTTTTCAGGGCTATTTCATACTGGGTCACAAATTGTTGTGCTCTACTGAAACTTTTTCTCCTGCTCTCAGCCTTCCTTAGTTGCATTTGGTTGATTGTGTAGATATGATACCTCATAGGCTTTTTGCATCTGTGTTATATTTTTTAACAGAAAGCACCCAGAACTCTTTTTGCTTTTGTTCATGCATAACTGGGAATTAAAGGTTTTCACTTCTGGTGTCTCTAGAATTAAGAAACAGAATCCATAGGGCAGGGAACCCTGACTGCTCTTTGGACAGGAGGGGGAGGGGAAGGGGAGGAGGTGGAAATGTTTTATTAAAAAAAAAAAGAAACAGAAACCCAAATGATGATCATGATTTCCCACATTAACATTATATTTTCTTAATATCAAGTACTATATAACCCTCTCCTTTTTTATAATATGTCTGATCTGAAGAGAATTTTAATTACTCTTCAAAAATTTGAGAAAGTGTTTTTAGTCTTTGTCTTCTCATAGTTATTTCTGGTAAGGGTAGATTAGATCTATAACAACAATTTGAATGCTGCATATTGCCTTTTAATGAGTACCTCTACTATTGTAACATAATGCATTAACAAATGTCATTCTCCCTTATGTTTGCGGTCAGGAATTAGAGAGTTATTTGTCTTGTATTACTGGTTTGGGATATCTCAATATGTTCACTCAGCTCCTATCACGTGAAAATCCAAGTGCTACTGCAGAGTGTATTTCCAAGAGACTAAATACCATATATGAATAACAAGCCTCTCTTCTACTTCTTTGGACAGGGATGACAAGTCCCGGATGTTATATATGGATGACGAGTCCCATCCTCCACTTCTATAGACAGGGGATGACAAAGACTGGATGTTATATATGGATGACAAGACCCATCCCCTGCTTCTATAGACAGGGGATGGCAGTTTATCAACACATGCACCTCAGCAGACAGCTGCTTGGTAGTTTACACAACACTAGTTTCAAAGAAAGAACTGTTTGAAAAGAGGCGTGACTGAGAGTAAAAGGGCATATTAAAATATCACCCTATCACTCCTCAGGATCCAGTCGCCACACTGATCAGTCATGATTTAACTTTAGAAGAAAGAACAAGAACAAAAAGGCAGGAAAAACAAAATTCATGGATCACTGGGACTCATTTTAGTGACATGGTACCATAAATCAGCCCTCAAATACTGTCCATTCTTAATGAGATTTTTCACTCCTTATCACAGTTACACAAAAGTCCAACAAAATATATTCAATACTTTCACCTTATTCTAACAAATATCCTAAAATTTATTTCATCAAATGTTTGTAATTTAAAAAGATAGACTTGGCCAATGTCATATTTTTTAACTTTCCATTGTTTTATGATTCAACTTTACATTCAGAATTGATAATTTCACTACCACCCCTGTACAGACCTTTACTTCACTGGGTCCAAGTATCACACCAATAGACAGCAACATGCTTTCTTTGCATATCCACCTGCCATCCTTAGGAGTACAGGACATGTTTCCACAATAGTTACTTTGAATACCACTATTAATGAGTGATTATCAGCTTCAAACCAACCTCAGTTTCAGCACGTATCAATTGCACATCATTCCAGTTGAGTTTTTCTCTGCATAAAGTATCTTCAGTACTTACAATGGGACCACCAGTGAGGTGCTTCTCCATCATTGGAGAGTGACTCCTCATTAACTCATGAAACAGAAGGCATCAGATGAGAATTTTCTTGCTGTCTCCTCATATCTGACTTCCCGTTGTCTTTCTTTTGGTGACTCATCAATAATTACCAAATATTAATATAAACCAATATCACCTGGACCACTGTACATATCCAAAGGATTTCAAACTTCTACATGATACCAGTCTATAAACAATACATTGGAAAACACTTCGGTAAAAAGCGTATTTCTCATTGTTAAGAACACACACTTTTTTGGCCATCAGTTGTTTGAATGGAAGCACTCGCCCCTCATAGTCTTGTGTATAAACACTTGTTTCTCAGGTGGTAGTCTTATTGGGAAGGTTGTGGGACCATTAGACAGTGCAGCTTTTCTGGAAGAAGTCTTCACTGGACACACTAAGGAATTATAGCCTTGTTCCACGCCTTGTTTGTTTTCTCGGCTTCCTCTTTGCGGTTGAGATGTGAATCTCAGTTTCCTGCTTTGACCACATGCTGCATGCCTTGTCAAATAGTAAGCCAAAAACCTTTTTCTCTTTCTTCTCTAAGTAACTTTGGCTTATAGAATTTAATTGAAGCAACAAAGAAGTAACTTATACAGTATCAAATCCTTTTCCATTGATGCATGCAGCTATATTAAGCTTTTAAGCATTATTCACAAAACAATAATCCCAATTTCACACTAGTTTTCTTGAAGCAATTTACCAAATCATTATTATTGGTGAGTGCATGATGTTCTTTATGGGTTTATTTTTTTCTTTATTTTTAGAATGCCATACATGTACACATGGAATGTGATTATACCCATAATTGACTCCCTTTCTCTCCCTCAATGCTATTAAAATACCTTCTCTCATTGCTGTGTTATTTTTTTTCCACACACCAAGTTTAGTTAGGACTTCCCACTTGTGTGTGGTTTCACCTACTGACAATATGGTACTCTACCAGTGACCGCATCTTTAAAAATATCACCAAACATCTTCTGCTAATGACTCTTCAGTATGAGTTTGTGCCCTGCCATCATCTTCACCATGAGCTAGAATTTTGGCTGGGTTCATCTGTACGAGTCTTGTGCAGAAAACCATGGCTGTTATGAGATTGGTTTCCTTAGCTATGCCCAAAGTACAGAATTTCAAAGCATCCTTCCCCAGGCTCCTTTATGTTCCTTCTGTCCCCTTTTCTTAAATAATCCTTGAGCCTTGATCATGGTTGTGTTAATATAGATGTACTCATAAGGGCTGAGCACCAAGTTTCTTATTCTGTGCACTTTAACCAGGAATCTCTCCATTCACTGTTGTACATGAAGAAGGTGTTTAATTTCTCTGTAACATCTCAGCTTACTCTGATGTGGCCATTTTTCAATTCACTTAGCTGAAGCTGGTGTTCATCATTTATCAAATATCAACAAGTTTTCTGCATCCAAAGAGCTGTTCAGTTCTTCCCTCAGAGTCCCTTACCATTTCTGCCTTCTCAAAACACTCAGGGTTTGTAGGACACTATGTTCTCTAGGTTTAAACTGGGTGAAAGCAGCCATGTTGCTGGCACCCTACTGGGACCTTATTTAACAATGTTCCCTATGTAAGCCATTGAATTTTAGATTTCCTTAACACTTATCCCCAAACTTGAAATTCTTCCCTGTAATCTTTTTTAAGCAGTTTTAACCTTTCCTCTAACTTTAATGACAATTTTGATTCTGGGTGACTTCCAAATAGCTACCTATAATTAATATATCTTGAGTGCTGTTTCCTTCATGTGTTGCTCATTAACCAATTAATACTCAGTTTTCAAAGGTTTGAACCCACAAACACAGCCACCTTATTCTCCCACTAACCTGGCCTGCACCCAATTTTGCTTTTGATGCTTCTGTTGCTCTTTATCTCAGACCTTGCCTTCACTTTTCTACATGAGGCAACTACCACACCTAAGTACTTGTCTGGTGCTCCCGTCTTCCTCACCCCAAGCTTTCTCATGCCTATATTTAGTTCACTATATGATGAGTCTCACTCTATATTTATGATACCTTTTATTTATTTGTTTGTTGCCTTTTCGAGACCAGGTTTCTTTGTAGCTTTGGAGCCTATCCTGGAACTAGCTCTTGTAGACCAGTCTGGCCTCAAACTCACGGAGATCTGCCTGCCTCTGCCTCCCAAGTGCTGGGATTAAAGGCGTGCACCACTACCACCTGGCTATTAGAACTACAGTTATTAAGTTCTATTGTTATAATTCATTGTTAATTTATATAATATTTGCTTGCATTCATTCTATGACATCATGCTACATGTTTTTGCTCATTTATTGATATAAATAGACAATCTCAGATTTATCATATTTTTAATTTGGCAAGTAGCCATTTTATTTATGAAGCCTGGAGATCAGCATCCCTTTATTTATTAATTGATTTATTTACATATATTGAAATATTTAGCATTTCATATTTGACCTTGAATATTTATTTGTAACTACTTATTTATTCTCAATCATAGAAGTTTTAATTTCTAAACAATATACCTGGCATTTTTTTAATTCATAAAGTTATAGTAGTATACTTAATAGAACTTTGTTTTCAGACCTGATACTAAAATATCTGCCCCTGGACAGAAATTACACCTGAGCAAGCAATTGCTATGGCATTATTAACCTGGGACCACTCATGGCTTAATATTCATTTTTGTATGCCTGTGGGAAGGGCATACTGATAATACAAATTCAATTAGAAAACCCAATTTGGCCTTTGGTTAAGGATTCCCAGGGGACACTTTATCCCTTTCTTTTGATAGACAGTTCAGACAGGTGCTGTCTAGTGCACTTATGTCTGTGCCATAGAGAATACTTATTAATTTTTGTATTCCCAGAGCCCAAATCATACTTCCATACTTTCTCAGTGTTCCGTAAATAGTTGGACACTATGTTTAGTACTTAACTCATGTAAGGAAGTTGCATCCCTGATAGACTGTGGATAAAGTTTTGGGTCACAGAGTTCAGAAGCCTCAGGATGCCCCTCAGAAGTTCAGTTTTGCATGTATCAGGTACCAAGAAACTGTTCACCGGATATATAGATGAAGATTGCAAAACAGAAGAAAAATCAGTAATGTGAAAGTCAGTATTTTCATTAAAAAAATTCGCACTCACAAATCTTAAGTTAAAAACATGAATCCATATTAGAACAACTTTTAATAGAATCTTATATGTTAGATAGATAAGAGTCAAACATAGATGTTCCCCTAGTGGACACTCAGATCTCTGCATCCCCGTCTCAAAGCCATTTTTAAATACATATTTCACAGTAGTTTGGGGGTTTTATCCAAGATTATGCAGATTTCAAGGTTTAAACTATAAAATATGAACAAAGAAAGAATACCTTAACATGAATATTGAAATGTCCACGGCTTTTCTCTGTATGCATAAAAATGTTGGATGAAAGTACTAATTAGAGGATGAGCATTTATAATAACTGACATGTGATAGAGTTAGAAATATATATGATAGATGATGAATATGATAGATGATAGATGTATAGATAGATAAATTATAGATAGATAGATAGATAGATAGATAGATAGATAGATAGATAGATAGATGATGGATAGATGACAAATATAGATGACATATAGAGAGTAGATAAATATATAGGAAGATAAATAATAGATAATCGATGGATAGAAAAAGAGATAAATGATGGATAAATGATAAATGTAGATCGATGGTGTATAGAGGGTAGATAAATATATAGGTAGATGATAGATAGATAGATAGATAGATAGATAGATAGATAGATAGATAGACAGACAGATAGATAGATAGATGATAGATAAAAAAACACTTCTAACCAGAGAATTATTGTAAAACATACTGAGAGACAAAGATTATTAGATATGAGTGTAATGAGTGCTGTAATTTTTAACATATCTCAGAAAAATGCCCCTTCACTTTAATACCAGTCAAAACAGAACCAGGCAGAAACTCCTAGTCTTTAGAGAATTTTTTGTGTGGGTGTAGATTTTTTCAAATTCATCTTTTTAATTTATATGGCTGTTTTGTTTGCATGTATATTTATGCATCACATGTATGCATATTGCCTGCAAAGTTGATTACAGGGTACCAGAATCCCTAGGATGTAGATCCTGAGAACTGAACTCTGGTCCTCTGTAAGAAAAGCCAGTATTCTTAACTGCTGATCTATTTCTTCAGTCCTAGCCCTGACTCTAAAAGAGAGTCAGTGAACAAGATGATTTACGCAAGAGAGGAAGGGCTTTGTTTTCACAGTGATTGCTTGAAGTGACAATGAATGGAATACTTTAAGCAGAACCCAAAAGTCTGAAAGAATCACCTCCTAAGGATGAGATATATTGGTTACTTGGAGATGCCTTTAGGACAGGAGAATGAGAGGGAACTAACTCTAATTTCACTTCTCCTACCACTGAAATAAGTATATCTTTTTGGTCAAACCTACTTTGGCAATAGAGTTCTAAACTTCTTATGCTAGGACCTTGACACTGAGGAATGACTGGACAAAGGAACGGCTGATAGGGACTGAAACCTAAGGAGTGGTCATCCGGCTAAGATATGGGCAACGTTGTTTTAAATCTTAGTGTGAACACGTAGTTATATATTTAATTGTGGTTGATGCAAAGTCTTAACAAATGCTTGCAGATCCAGAAGGACTTTCAGTTACCTCTTCAGTACCTTGTCTGCCTGCATGCTACTACACCCCACTTCCATGCTGACAATGGACTAAACCTCTGAACTGTATGCCAGCCCCAAATAAATGTTTCCTTTGTAAGAATTCCCATAGCCATAGTGTCTCTTCATACTAACAGAAACCCTAATACAGCACTAGAGATCTAATGCACTATTGATAAAGATGATAAAGATAAAATGACCATCACTTTACAACAAGGGTTATACAGCTAAGACAACAACATTATGGATCCACACTTCATCATAGGTGTTGAGGCCGTACTAGGACGATGTACTTATTTGGCATTATTTTATTTGTTAATTCTAACATTTTTGTCACTTTATAATTTGGGTTTGGCTGATTTTAGAAGTTTATAATAATTTAATTTAGAAACTTCTCTGTTTCTAATGCATGAATTAATTATTGAGAACAGATTCTTGATCCTAATGAAAATGTTTTGAAGACCCATGATACAGTTTACATTTCCTGAACTAAATGTTGGACACCTATCCTATTTGTTTTCTTCCAAGTGCTCTGAAAGATACGTCTCAGAAATTTTCATATTTTAGGGACATTCCTTGTGACATACTTTTTTATCTAGTGCTTTATACATGTTGCTTTGAACAGGGACAATGTGTCTAACTTTCTGCACCTGTTTTTACACAAGACATCAAGTCTCACCATTCTGTAAGAATCTTGGTGAAAATGTTGCCTATGGTAGAATTCTACTCTTGTTCTACTTAGATCTTGGTAGAGATGTGTTAGTTTTGTAGAAACACTGGTCAATTTCATCAATTTTGATCTTATAGCAAGTGTTTGTAAGACGATGGTCATGTTGCAGCTAATTGCCACAGCAGCACTCTGAAAGCGAAAAGGGAATGTTGGTATTTTCAGGTGAAGAAACAAATCTCAAAGGTTAAATTGCCCAAGATAATGCAATTAGGCCGGTATTAATATTAATGTTGGATTAACGCTGTATGCCAACTGTCATGTTTAATCTTTTCACACCCCTGTGGAGTGTTATCCTCATTTTACAGACATCAAAACAGGAGTTTAAAGATGCTGAGAACCTTGCCTGGGGAAGGTGAAGCTAAAAAGTAGTAATCAGATTTCCTAATTCTCTCATTTTCTTCAAGCCCACATTGAATCATGTGGTGTGGAGAACAGTCTCAGGTAAATGCGGATTTGCATTTATAATTCCTGACTTTTGTATTTGACTGCGAAGCTTCAGTCTTGTTTTGGGGGAAACATGGTGAAAAATCATAAAATAATGTCAAAAATAAATGAATAATTAAAATTTATTGTAAGGAGAGATGATAAATTCTATGTCATCGTGCCTCCAGTGTTCCTTGATTTGGCATGCATGCTAATCTTACTGAACATGGCACTTGTCACACCATGAATGCTAGCTTAGTGCTGGACTAGATCATCTGCACACTCAGTACCTCATCCATGCCCCAGGGCATTCCAACCGGGTGCTGTGTGTACCTTTTCAGATAATGGAATATAAGCCCCAAAGTTATAAAATATTTTTTAATAATACACACTACAGAATCAGAAAGACAAGGATTTTATTTTGCTTTGAGACAGAGTCTTATGGGGTCCCTGTTGGCCTGTCGTTTACTAAGTAGCAAGAATGACTGTGAGCCCCTGATCCTTCAGCCTCTCTTCTCAAGGCTAGGATTACTGACATGTGCCTCAAAGCCCAGCCTGTAAAGTTTTTTTTTATTCTTTTTTAATGTTTTGAGATTATAATATAATCAAATCATTTACCACATCCTTTTCCTTGCTCTCTTTCAAATTCATAGTCTCTTTTGTTTATTGTCACACACAAACACACACACACACACACACACACACACACACACACACACACACACCAAAACATATGAATACAGTCTTCTCAGATGACTGCTTGGTATTGACTACACAATGGGTGTGGTCTTGGTTGGAGATAACTATATCTCCTACTTCAGTGTTCCTTACCCATCTGTATTATTTGTGTAAGACTGATACCTTGTGAACCTCCCCCTTCCTGTTAGCATGTTTATCAGTGCCATTCTTCTTCACAGATGTGTAGATAGCCCTTTTAGTGATGCTTTATAGGTGTAGCCTCTGACATACTTAAAAGGCACACTCTCATAGCAAACTCCCTGATCCTTTTGCTCTTACCATCTTTCCACCCCCATTTCTAAAATGATCTCTGAGTCTTAGGTGTAGTAGTTGTGTTGGAGATGTATCACTTGACCTTGTTTCAATTTTTTAAAGAATTATGTTTAAGGACAGTATATTGCCCAAAGTCCTATAAAAAAAAAAGTAATCCACTGTGTTTGTTCAAGAGCATTCATTTCCAACACTACTGTTGTATTTAGATTTCATCCCAGCTGCCTGTATGATCCATGAATGCAAAAATTTCTGGTCATTGGCATTAAGTTGAGAAAGAACCAAAGTCATACCCATTGCTCCTAGACTGTTTGTTATATTCTGATATGCATCATATATATTCTTTAATTTTCTATTTATGGAGATAAGAAATATTTTTATATTTTGAGTGTATGATATTACTTCTCAGATATTTTGTTCATAGTTTTTAGTCTTCTAAGATTTGAGATTTAAATTTCTTTTTTAAAATTTTTATTTATTTAGAACCAGGCCATTAGAAAATTAGTGAAGATAATGGATAGCTAAGATGTTTTGTCTAATACAGCAGAGACAATTCACTGGTGTTTGTCAAACAATTTTCTTCACAGTAACCAATTATGTCATGCTTCTTGCTTGACTGCCTCTGTGGGATGGGAATTTTAGTTCATTAAACAGAAGACATAATGAATAAGAAATAATGGTGCAGGTATAAACAAATGCACTCAAACACTGATTCTTTCAACCTAAGTTTTGAAGCATGAGTCTAATTCCTCGGGCCATATTTTACTCACTCTATATTGGTCCAACTTCCTAATGGCCTGGTTCTAACTTTCATTCATTTGTGTACTCTTGATTCCAATTCTTTTCAGCTTGCCATCTGCTATACTTTGACCTCTAAACACATTCCCAGGGTGTATAGCTCAGCAACTGAGAGAACAGCAATAAACTCCTCAGCACTTTTCATTCATTAAGGATTTAATATTGGTGGGAGCTATTTTAAGATATGTGTGTGTACATATGTGCATGAAATAACATGCATATATATACATATACACACATATGTATGTACACACAAACATTCTTGTAAATAATAGAGCTCCATAAGTAAATATTTTATAAGTGGAAAAGTATAATTGTGACATAGAAATTTAGTTTAAATCACTATTTATTCTGACTTTTTTCTTAAATTTTATTTTTGTGTGTGTGTGCCTATTTTGGATATATCATATTAGATAATTATTATTATAGATATTATTCTCTATAACCACTCTTAATTTTTGTGGGTAAATTTCTTACTCTTTTCCCTAATTCTGCTAATGAATTTCTCTCATATATCCCCTAAGTCCCCATCTGTTTCAAAAATTTAAATCATGAGTAAGAGGCACATGCTTTTTTCAGTGAGAGCCATATCTAGGCCACCTTATGTCGTTGCTAGTAAGGAAACATAGCTTAAGAGTCAGTCTCAACTCAATCCAGGTCAATTTAGACTCCCCCAGTGGGGTCTTTGATTTTCTGGGGCTGGACTAATGTCTCTTCTCTCCATTAGATTAAGCTCCTAAAATCATTCTAATAGACCTATTTTTCTACGTAATTGAACTCAAGGAGATGTATTCTTGCTGCCCTGAATTCATACTTTATTTCTGCAGTTTGCAATTATTCTTTCACAAGGAGAGAATCAACACCATGTTACAGAGATTTTTATTTTATAGGAAAGCTAGACTGGTGATGAGAGTCTACACTGAAGGGATTTCCTATTTGTCATGTATCATTTTTATGACTTTCCCCAAACTGGTTAAAATATATAGTAGTTTCTTGTTTGTCTGATTTTGCCCCAAGATTGAGATACTTCACATCTCTAAAAAAAACCTTTCTAATCAGACCTCAGCCTAACTCAGTTGAGTCTAGAAGGGTTTCAATTGCTTATTTAATACCACATCCATATTTAATTTAAATTTGGATAGGTCTTCCTAACTCCCTTCCTCTGAGATAAATACATTTTTAGACAATCAAATTTCTGCCAGTGCAAAGAGGTTTAATTAATCATAGATTCATCGCAATGCACTGGAAATGCTGTGGTTCATTGTAATAGCTTCTAGCACTCTGTTTTTTTTTCTCAAGAAAAGAAAATTTTAAGTAGACTTACACTAATATTATTTTGAATAAGTCAGTATTATCACACTTGGGACCCATTAGGTTCCATCAAACTTTAAGATTCAATGTATTCAAAATACTAAATTGTATTTTAATACAACTATCAATGTTGTTTGATCCAAATATGGTAATTATGACATCCCTAACCAGAAGAAACCAATGCTAATATAGAGTAAATAATTTTCCAAAACTGGAATTATTTTCTTCAGGGTAGCCAAAAGGAAAAAAAGTCTCTAAATATCATTCTTACCATCATATTGCAAATAGTTTCCATGTAGTGATGAGGTATACTCCTTCCTGTTTACAGATGACAGATGAACTTGCTTCATCTACTTGTTCAAATTAATATGAAAACTTTGCTTGTAGAAGTGCAAACTAAATTTCATAAGCAAAAAAAAAAAACAAAGGAAGGAAAGAGAAGGGAAGGGAAGTGGAAGAGACAACATAGGAAAGAAGGGAAAGGGAGGGGTAGCGGGATGGGGGAAGAAAAGGGTACAGAATTGAAAGGAAGGAAAGGGGAATGAACAGAACAGGAAGGTTAAGAAGGGAAGCCAGGAAAGGGAAGGGACAGGGAGGGAAGAGACAGGGAGGGAAGGGAAGGGAAACCTGGGAAGGGAAGGATCAGGGAAGAGACAGGGAGATAAGAGAAGGGAAGGGGAGGGACATAGAATAGAAAGGGAGGTAAGGAAAGGGAGAAAGGGAACCCAAGGGAAAGAGGAAAGAATCCTTCCTTACGGTCTATTTCCTTTGCTATGGTTTCAGTTAACAACATTCAAATGAAATATGAAAATATTATGGAAAACATTGCGAAATGAATGATTTTAATGTCCTAAATAACATGATTTTCTGAGTAACATTATGGAATGTTTCACTCATTCTTTTAGCATACCCATGTTATATATCCTACCAACCCACTCATGTAGTAATGTCTCACTCGGTATTCGACCCACTTTGATGGTTCCAACACATATCTAATTCTCCTAGGTCATTCAAAGTCATTGTTATTAATTGTTTACTAATCATAATTTAAACTATCATGGGTATGTATATATTGTAAAAATCAATGTGTAGTATGTAGGTTTAGCTTTATCCATGGCTTCTGTCTCCCACAAATGATTTTTTAAATAAAATCCACAGGGCTAAAGAAAGGTTTTCTGCACATGTGCCTGCCAACTAGAACACATTGTATCTTAGAGTAATTATTTTGTTAGAGAATGATGCTGCCCATCAATTACTCACTATCAGTAAGAACAAGGTCAGATAACAAATTCATTTTGGAGTCTCAAGGACGTGGACAAACTTGGAAAACGTAACGATCACAAAAGCAATATCAAATAACTCAATGAGTTCTAACGTTAAAACCATGGAGATAGCACCACCTTCCATGTTCTTGTAAAGCATTTTCCATCTAAACAACCAGAAATTAAAGTAGGCCAGGTATGTGTTATGTACAGCTCCACACATTTTTAGAAACAACATTAATCTAAAAACCATAGTTACATTTTCCAGATAATATCACACCATATTTTGTGCCCCAAACTATAAACTTCCCATTATTGATTAAAAATTGAAGTATTTAAAAATACCACATAAAGCTTATAAGTTTTTCTTATGCCGTATTTATATATGAATATATGTTTCTTGGAGCCACCAAAGGAGTAGTTCGTGGACATACATTTTTGTACAATGCAGAAATGAAAGGGATGTGAGGTTTTTCAGTTGGTGCATACCCCAGCCTTCTGGATTACCTACTTAGTTCCTTATTACAATTGCAGATCCAAATCACACAGTGTTTCGCTATGTTTCCTTTGGTTAGCAGAAAATGGATTACACTGATATTATCACTGGGACACATCCAATCTATTAGCCTATCACAATGAAATTGCGGTGTTAATCTTTTATTACTTCATTGAGACTACAGTACTCCTGAAATCATTGAGTTACCTCCCTGAGATACAAAAGTTTCAAACACTTGAAAAAAATTCAGTGACAAATCTCTAAGAAAGCTAGAGTGTAATTGTTTTAAACAGGACAACTTCATATATGCTCATGTTTTAGGTAATTGGTCTCAAACTTTTGGTGATGGTTTGGATGGTTGTGAGCTGTTGGAAGATAGCACCCACTGCAGGAAGTAAGTCAGAGTTGAACCTTAAAGGTTCAAAGTGATTCTTGATGTAGGTTTTTTTTTTTTTCTTCATCCTAATCACCACAATGTCAACAGTGACTATGCCTCACGTTTTGGGCCCCATGGCGAAACCACTCTACCTGCATTCCCTTCCACGCTGAGCTAAAGTCCCCGATATCATGAGTCTATATGAAGTTCACTTCCTTGCTTTATGGTATTTCCACCAGGTGTTTTGGTCTCAGTGACATGAAAGTAATCAATACAAGGAATGATTTTAAAAGATAGAATTTCCCTTCCTTTGGCCTTGGTCCTGAGTTTCAAATCTAACATATGAACTTAATTCACTCCTCTCCTCTCAAGCCTTTTCCTACTTACTGTTGGGAAAGCGATGGCAGAAAAAAAAAGTCTTTGCTTGTATCCTCCCTTCTTCAATGCATCTTTTTTAAATCACTTATACAGTGTTCCTGGATTTCTGATTTCTTGGTGATATAGTTTGCTGCATGTAAATACATTTAAACACTTGAGTCTGCCTATAGGGAAGGGATCACTGCCGAAATTTACCTAACTTCCATCTAGCTGAGCCTATTTACTTTCATCCATCCAACATTTCCTTTCAGAGGCCTCTCTAAACATGCCCCACCATGTCTACTTAAATGCACAATCAACTTCAATAAGTATAGATTCATCTCCTTTGCTAGGACTTAGGCTCATGACTTCACAAGAGACTTGCAAAATCAAAATATACTTAGACACTTTTATTTTATATTTTCCCCTCCTTCTTCTGAGATGTCGCTCCTCCCTTGTTTATTGTTGACTCAACTCAGAAACACTGTTTCCTAAGCAGGAGAAAGTCACGTGAAAAGCTATGCCAATGCCCCCATGCTTCTGGCAAATCTGCGGCTTTCAGATATTGAATTAGCCAATAACGGGGATGCTTGAATCAATTTCTGGTCACACTGTGACTTTTTCCAGAGCTATCTACTATTTACATAACTAATCATATGGGGGGTGTTGCTATCTGGAACTGGCAGTTAAAGTAAAACGAACGGAACAACCATAGCTCTGACTTTCCACAAATGTGGCAAAAGAACAGAATGTTTACTCTATGCTTGTTCAGTGTCCTTGGCTACATATACGAATAAAAGCATGTTAGCTTGTATTTTTTCATATATTCTAATGTGCACTAAAATATGATTCACAATGGATTTTGAATCAAGTTAATATGCTATAAACATATTTTTAGATATTATGCATTCTTACCTGTTAGCTACAATTTAAATTTTTATATTTCTTTACACATCATCTTGCAGTATACTAGTTGTCTTAATTTGCATTTAAACACTATGATGAAAAGAAACCTTGCAAGGAAATGGTATATTTGGATTACCTCTCCCCGTCACAGTCCATTCCTGAAGGAAACCAAGGCGGGTTCAAGTGGGGTCACAGACAAAACTCCTCACCCACAAGAGACTGCTGTAATTTTGAGAAGCTACCAGATACGTGTTGTTCAGGATATAGGGAAATTAGAGTCCTTGGGCATTTTACTAGGAAAGCAGAATTGGGAAACTACTTTTTAAAAGAGCCACAGGGTTTCCCAGAAGGGTAAACTGCTGGGTCTTCTGCTAGCTAGTTATTGAAATGCTGAATCTGCCTGGCACCCCTTAAAATAGTAGGTGTGGACCTAGACGCCAACTATGGTGTCTAACACTCAGTACTGAGTTGGAGACAGAGAAAGCCTTTTTAGATGCAAACGAGGCTCAGAATACAACTTAAAGTTTTGTGAATCATCATACTAGAGCACTGGTTCTCAACCTTTCTAATGCTGCCACCCTTTAATAAAATTCCTTATGTGGTGGTGGCTCCCCAATCATAAAATTATTTCATTGCTTCTTCAGAAGTATAACTGTGCTACTGTTATAATTCATAATGTAAATATCTGATAAGTAGGATATCTGATGGGTGACCCCTGTAAACCGGTCATTCAAACCCCAGGTTGAGAATTATTGTACTAGAGTATCAAGCTTCTGGACTGGCACAGGAGACTTGATCCAGCTGTGCGACCTAGGCACCATGTCCTGCCACATAGGGGACTGCTTTTGCCTGGACCTGAGTCCCATTCTATTTGAACCAGGCATATATCAAAGCATTATTAACATATATCTTGGACAACTGTCTCTTAAGAACCCGGAGTTTTAAGTAGGGACACTGATTAAAGATGAAAATAACAGTATCTACTGTAGCATATCATTATGAGGGTAAAATGGATTGAAAAATTTAACATCCTTCTAATGGAACTTTTCATGCAATTGTGAATTTCTAACTGTTTACTATGTTTGTTTGACATCAATAAAGAGCGCTGTCTCTTCATAGAGACCTTTACAAACAGAGAATTAACCTTTAACTTGCTCGAGGTAACTGAAAATGTGCGCTTTACTCTCCTGTCCGATGAAACATGAGGAAAGCAAGAAAAAAAATAATCTGCTCACATATTTTAGCAGAATCATACAATGGAAGTTTGAATAAGAAAATAAATAAATTAGATGTAAAATTCCTGAACCAAAATGCATTTTAAGAAGTGAATTCATAACCATGAACCTCAAGGACAAATCAAGAGTATGGGGGAAGGACCAATGGTAAGAAAGAAAATATAGTACTTATAATCATTCAGAAATAGTCTGGGAGGAGGATATAGGTAACCTAGTGTTTCTTTTCTTTTGTCAAAATGTAGGACTGATGCTAAGGCAGTTTGAAGCATTTTTCCAAGTCTAAAATAAAAATGAAAAAGAAAAATTAAAAAAAAAAGCTTTGTTTCTCTGTTTGTCTATCTCCTTGGTGAATTCAGCAGTGGGATTTTATTAGCTGTTTAATGGTATAATCCATACCACTGGGCTATTGCTGAGTGAGGGCTGTCAGATTTTACATGTATGTCAGACATTACATGTATGGACCATGACCTTCTCTGAATTCTTACACAGGAACTTAATGGTCTGGACAATGCATGCTAAATAGGCAGTAGTGTGGAGATAAGATAGGCTCAGGAATTGCAGTGTACACTCCATTGTGACCTGAAAAATGCAAATGAAAAGCAAAAACACCAACTACCCTAAAATGATGCTGGGAACAAAGTTTTATGCCTTACCAGTGAAAATCTCCTTAAAGCGGGATTCCCTGGGCAGGTAATTAGTCACGTGTCTGGGAAGAAGACAATGTTATGAATGGAGTAATTAAGCCTAGAAGAATGGAAGAGGAGATCTACTTATTTTTGGTTGATCCTAGCATGTACATTTGTGGAGGGGGCATATATTTACATTTTTCATCTCAAATTTTGTGAGAGGACTTTGTAGGGGTGAAGTCAAGTTGAAATATGGCCCTTTCCTTTGAGAGGAACAGAGCTAGCTGGCTTATGAGTGAGATACTAAAGAGCGTGGGATGAGGAGGAAGAGTTGCACTTAGATGGGAAGAATGTGACATACAAATGATGAATGATAAGCCCCAGCACCAAAATGGTTGCAAAGAACAAATCAAATGTAGGAGTACCCTATCGCTGGAGGGCAGAGGTACATGGTGACCAGATAAAGGTAGAAAAGGAAGAGGGTGTTCCATGTTGACATGTGACTAGTAGGAAAGATGCAGGTGAACAGGTGAATCCTATATCAGGGGTCATTTCCAGATGCAAGACTCTGGGAAAAACCTACTGTGATGATATTGCTCAGTAGATAGTTTTAAACCAACTCATAATGACTTACACCCATAGATTACTGCATTGGTCAACCTCCACCAAGAAACTTCTTTGGCAGAATATAGTGATTAATACCGAAACACTCAATTGGCTAGGGTGCAGAGACTAAGAAACTACAGAATTCTCAGCACTGAATGGAATATATGTATCACATCTGCCCCTAAAGGGCACAGGAATCATTGTAAAAGGGGCAGGCAAAAATAGCCTCAGAGGCAATGGATCATTGAAGGAGAAAGAATTTTCTGACCACCTCAAGGCAGTCACACATATAAACTCACAGAGAATGTGATGGCATGCCCAAAACCTATGTGAACACTAGCCTGACTAAATCCCAGCGTGCAGAGGTAAAGCAGACACAAAGTCCACCTTGAGCAAAGGGATATTGGCAATTGATAGCTATTTGGAGAAGGGGAGTCAGTTTGCTGTAAGGCTGTGGTCTCTGATTGGTTGACCACACTTTAGTGGATGCTTTTACACCCAAGACTAAATGTGGTGCAGAGGTTGGACTCATTGGTTTTTTGTTCTTGTTGTTGTTGTCTTGTTGTTGTTAGTGGTGGTGGTTTATTGGTTTATTAGTTTTCTTAAAGGCACAAAATTGGGTGGGTATGGAAGAAAGTGAATCTGAGAGAAGGGAGATGAATATGATCAAAATATATTCACTATCTGTAAGCACCAGAAAGTTGAAAGCCAGTCCACATGGACAGTAAATGATGCTTTTAACTGTGGACTCGGGTTTTCAGAGATGGAGCCATAAACCTTCTAATTACTTATTTTAAAAAAGAAAAAAGAAGAAAACAAAATTGAGAAATTTAAGTGACTTGGGCAAACTGGTTAATCTGTAGTCATACATGCTTCCGAATCACTTTATTAAACTGAGTATCTTAAAAGTCTCAGTCATGAGTGCACAGCAAGAAATCAATAATGCCATGTTATTAATACAATTAATATGTTCACTATACCCTATATCTCAATACACTTTTTAAAAGGCTTTAAAAACTTGTTTTGTAGAGATTACATCTCAATACTACTAGAAATATTCTAGTTCCATCGACAAGTTTTATATAAATACTTCCCTCTACATTTTATCTCTCAGTTTTGTAAGTCTGGGGGAAGAAAATCCTTAGATGGCAGAAAGGAATAATTTCACCATGCCTTCAATTCATAGGCTGGACTTCTAGACCCCACTCACTCACTCTCCAACTTATGCCCTTATTTTGATTATTATTATTACATATATGTATACATATATATAAATACAACCCACTGAAACCCTTTACTATGGCTGGTGTAAGGGTATGATTAACTGATTACTTAATGGTGTGTGAGTTGATTTAAAAATTCATCACTTACAGGAAAATTCATTCTTTTAGTGTACAGTTCTAATAGCAAATCAGATCAAGACTAACCACTTTGTGTGTGTGTGTGTGTGTGTGTTTATATGTGTGTGCAGATTTTAGATGCCCTCTATATCTAATTTCTTTGAAACAGTATCTCTCAGGGGAAATTGATAGCTAGAGAGCTCCCAGAAATCCTCCAGTGTCCAGTACCATATCTGGGGTTTCAGTTACACAAAACCATGGTATGCAATTTTTGTTAAAAGCATTTTTCTTTTAAAATGGTTGGGTATCATCTTAACTAATGACTGTATGCCTGAGCAAGCAGCACTATTACTTACTTTGTGACAATCCTAGCCTATGAGAAAAATCATGTTCATCTTTATTAAAGTCTTTTCTGCTCTACTGTTGTAACAAACCTCTGCTTGCTTATATGACGACTGGCAATTACTGGAATTGCCACTGTTTTTCTCTTTGTAGTATATAATACAAATGAACTGTATTCATCCACTGTGGTTGGTTACAATAACAAGATATGACAAGCTGAGTACTTAATAAATAACCAATCTTATTGCTCACAATCCTGGAAGATGGAAAATCCAAGATCACCAGAAGATTTTGTGTCTGGTATCTGTTTGATTTTCTGGGTTACAGATGGAGACTTCTTGCTTTCTCCTCCCATGGTAGAAGGGCTATCTGACATTCTGGCTCCTCCTTTTGCAAACCAATTTGTATTGGTTACCTTTTTAATGTTTTGATAAAACACCATTATCTAACAACTTATAAGAAAAAAGCATTTAACTGGGCTCATATTTTCAGAGTGTTAGGGTTCATGGTGGCAGAGTTAAAACTTGACCACAGAAATGGCTGAGAGTTCATCTCTCAAACCACACATAGGATGTGAAGTGGCACATTGGAATGATAGTCTTTCAAAACCTTCAAGAACCACCCTCCACTACAAGGCCACATCTTCTAATCCTTCCCAATAGCTCGACCACTTGGAGAATATTGTTCCAACATATCAGCCTGTGGGGGCCATTCTCATCCAAACCACAACATGGCACCATTCATGTGAACATGAGCCCAGTAACCTCCCAAAGACCCCAGCAACTGATACTATCATAATGGGGATCATAGTCCAACATATCAATTTCACAGAACAACTTCATCAACCCCAGCATCAACAGAGGAAGTAGTCTTTTTTTCCTTTGGCTTTGCCCAACATAACACTGGTGAGATGCGCTCAGGATATCACATGTGTGAATAATGTCTTTGGGAGTAATGAGAATAGATTTGGAAGAGAGTATGGTCACAGAGCTCTCTATGACCTGACACTTCTACAGGAAATTATTAATGTCTATTCACCTTTCCACAATGAGAGACTTCTATTAAAAGGAGAAAGCACATTTTTAAGCTATATAAATAGGGCTCATTACATGATATAATATGATCATTTGATTGGCGTTCTATGATGAGGTCATTTTGTGTAGTTTTTTATAGTTATTTTCTTCCTTTAACTCTTCTTAAACTATATCTGCTAGAAGTTGCAAACCTTATAAGGAAAAGCATGGAGTAGCAACCAGACGAAGATAATTTACATGAGAATTAAACTGTGGAAGACATTCCTTGAAGCACCATTGATAACAAAGACCTCGGTGTTGGTAAGGACAGCCTTCCAATCTTGTGTCAAAGAAATTTTTAATGGTAAATGTTTTGTTCATAGAAAAGCATGCATAGATTTGTTCAATATCGTCTTATCTACACTGTCAGGATATCAGTGAATGTCATCAATTTGGCATGATGTGGAAAATAGTGTGTTTAGCTCTGAGAATGAACCGCTGTCTAACCATTAGATAGAAAGACTGGGGTTGAACTTGCCTACTGTTGCTTTCACCTATGACCTTTTGCTTTATGAGGCTGGTAATAAGACTGAGAAGAAATTCAGAATAGACCAAAATATGCACACACAAATGTGTATGCATATACGTATGCAATAGGTATCTGTGATCCCACTTACGATCCCATATAAAGATATTATGTGTATGTTCCTATTATATTATATATGCTTTTTTGGAGAATGTCTTCAAAGAATTAAGTGTAGATAGTAAAATAGTATTTTTTATTTGCATAAAGAGAGAAATTTCAAATTTTCTCAGTACCCTCTAAAGGGTATTCAAAAATATTTGGACTGGTCTGTATTAGTAGATCTCTACCACAATCTCTTGAATTATTTATTCTGACGAGAAATAGATCTTAATGTTCTCAAGAGCAGAAAATAAGTCCTTGCCATCTGGGATTGTGCACAAAAATTGGGACAATATAGTTTTTGTGTTTTGTATGATAATACAATATTATGTGATGTGGGGATTTTTTGTACTTCTAGCATTCACCAGCATTTCTGTCAGGAGGCATCTTGGCTTTCTAAAATAAATCTCTTGATTTACTTTACATGGCTTTTGGAATAGTCATCACTGACTTTAAGTCTGCAGCCACAATTTCGTGTTTTTATAGGTATTAGGTTACTCCAACTCAGTGCCTCCTTCCAAATCTTCCTATGCCCTATAAAGCTTGCAGGCAGAAGGGAGTATACTCTTTTATTAAACACATTCTTTGTGAATCCCTTCACTACTCTTCTTGAGGGTTATGTCATAAAGTATGAACAAGGTGCTCTGTGGGATTGACATTGTCTTGACTAGATGAGTTTATTTATGTCCAGAATTCATGCACTTCTGAAAACAAACAAGAAAAATCTACTGACAGAGAAGAGTCAGGTTTTCCTTCCTCACAAGAACCTGTGGAATAATTAAATTTATACAACACATTGGCTTCTTTTTATTCCCACAGGCCACGTACACCCAGAGACAGCGAGTCCCTGTGCTCAGCTCTGGTTCTTTGAGCATTTTCGTTTGTCACATTAGGAAGTTTTCTCAACTGCAGATCTGTAAAATATATATTTTGCTTTCTGTAAAAATCATTTATTATTTAAAATTCTAGACAAGATGCTGCAAAAGCATCTCTCAGAGAAAACAGCACAAGGGAGTTAAAAAAAGGCAGGAAAGTTGTATTTGAATGCATTTTGTGTCTTTGAAGACAACAAAGCTTTGTTCATCTCCCTGTCTCTAAGGATGGAGACAAGATTGGTAGGAGGCAAAATACTCTAATTAAAGTGCTTGAATTCTGTCACCATGACTGTCATGTGGTGTAAGCATGAGAAGCATCTTTGACTTTAGAAGTCAGTTTGCTTATTTTTTTAATAACATAATGAATATCTGCCTGTGTGGTTTGTGGGGATATTTTGAGGTTCACAATTTTGAAAAATTAGGAATAGCTTGGAATGCAAAAAGGAACTCTATAAAATTGGTTAATTTGCTAAGCAGAAAAATAATATTCTTATTCTTTTCCTAATACTATATTGTGTTTTAAATTAATAAGTATAAACATACTATTACTGCTCAGTTTGACTTTTGAAAATTTTAACAGATCGCTGTGTGTAGTTTAAAATAATTGATAATATTAAATGGCAATAATAGTAAGAAAATTCTCTAGATTCTATGATTTCTTTGCAAAAACATGGCTGTATTTTTAATAGTATTAGATTTGAAAAAACATAACACTCAAGAAGCAAAAAGTAAAAGCTGGGATAACCAAATCAAAAGCAGTCTTGAGTAAAATGAACATTGCAGTAGGTATTATAATGTTTGACTTGGTCTAGACCATGATGCTATTGATCAAAATATTGTAGAGGAATAAGAACAGACCAACAGAGACACAACACATCAACCTTCACACCCGTACCCAGTAGGTCTACAACAAAAGGACTGAGAAGACACTGGAAAAAGGATGGTCTCAGTCCAGATGCATAAGCATGAATTCAGACCTTTCAATCTGCCAGTTTCAAAAATATTAACCCAGACTTGAAATTCATGAACACTGACATGTAAGACAAAAAAATTAGGAAATTACTAGATGAAACGAGGGTAGATGTTTTAGGAGTATAAGAGGAAAGCCTCTTTTTGAAAGTTTTTAAAGTTTCCTTTCCTTCTATTTATTTATTTTGAATGTGTCTGATTGTTTTGCCCACTATGTTTCTATGGATAGTGTGTATGCAGTGCCTTTGGAGGCCAGAAGAGACAGTCAGATCTCTAGTTGGAATTAGTAAAAGTTGTGAGTCACCATATGGGTTCTGGGAATCAAACATCATTTACATTAAAAGCAAGATGTTATTAAAGGCTGTGTTTGAGGTTTGTTCCCCAGCAAATGGCACTGTCTGTGCAGGTTGTAGCACACTGAGGAATCTTGCAGTTCTAAAGCCCAGACCAAGTTTCTTTCCTCACTCTACTGTCGGCTTGGAACCATGTACACTGCATGTCCTGCCTGCTCTTGCAGCCCAGAGCCACTCACCACCACCCCTTCCCATTGTGATGGGACCTATCCCTGCTAAAGTGTGAATCAAAACAAATTCTTCCTTGATTCACTTCTGAAAGATTTTTTTTTCAGAGCAACAATAAAAATGACTCGTATATGTCTTAGAAAATCAAAAACAACATATCTAGCAATGTGTCAGGATAAACAAAGGAAATGACATCTGAATGTCAAAACTATATCTATATTCTCATGTTCATTGTAGCAATAATCACAGTAGCCAAGACACAGAGACCCCGGTATGCCCACTGACTAAAAAGAAAAAGGTAAAGATGATGTATTTATGACAAATAGAGTCTTCATTTGTACAATGAAAGGAGTCCCATCATTTGCAATAGTGTAGGCAGAAATGGGAAGCATTATACAAAGTGATAT
This sequence comes from Microtus ochrogaster, assembly GCF_000317375.1. Classification (NCBI taxonomy): domain Eukaryota; kingdom Metazoa; phylum Chordata; class Mammalia; order Rodentia; family Cricetidae; genus Microtus; species Microtus ochrogaster. The sequence continues at coordinate 6,399,385 of NW_004949108.1, read as the reverse complement.
AATGCTGATCAAAACAGAAGACAAATACCAAAATCATCTTATTCATAGGCTGAATATTAAAAAGAAGAGAGAGATGATAAAATCTGAAAGTAGTGACCAGAGAGTGGAAATTACTGAGGTGAGAGAAAGAAAGGGGATAAGGTTGAATGATGGGTAAAGTGCACAGATAGGAGAAATGAGTTTGGTGCTTTATTATGCACTAATACGACAGCTGATAACAAGAGTATATTTTATCCTCCCCAGGCTATAAAACGAGTTCTTAAGTTTTTCATCTCAAAGAAATAAGCATTTGAGAAGAAAGAAATGTTTAATGCTATTTGATCATTAAACACAAAATATTGAGATAACACTTGCTAGACTGTCCTGTCAAGTAGGGAAGACCGTTCTACTCCAGTCCTCCCTAAATTCTGGCTGTTACACTCTTTCTGTGTCCTCTTCTCTGATGTCCCTGAGCCTTGGGGATTTGGGGTGTGATCAATATCTATGTGGCTGAACACTCATACTTAGAGTTGTGCGTAGGTCAGTTGTCTGTCTCTGTGGCTTAGAAGTTAATTATACATATTTTTTCCATATGACTTATATCATACAAATATACCCTCATAAATCAAGTATCTGTAATAGATGCCCCAAATAAAAAAGAACATGGTATCAAAATATAGTGGTATAGGAAATTATCATGTGAAAAGGGAAGGTGTTAAGAAAGAAATATAAAGGACTCTAAGAACTTTATACATTTAGCATATTTAAATAATTCCTGTGTTATTACTATAAAATATTGATTAACCTAAAATTTAAAGAATGGAATAGCATAAATGTACATACAAGATGCAACTGTATTCTTCCATATTAAATTCATGACCAAAAACAAAAAAAAGTATTTCATACAAACAGAAAAACAAATAGAACCCAAGGTATACTTAGACAAAGTAGATATCATTACCAAGAGACAAAGTCATGTGTTAAGAAATGTGTCAGTCAAGAGCATGTCTGAAGGGCTGGAGATATGGGATGGTATGAGTTTAGTCCCCAACACTCATGCTGGGTGACTCTCAATCATCTCTAACTCCAGAGAATCTTTCACTGTCTTCTGGCCTCTGCAGGTAACTGTATCACATGTATGTCATTCTCTACAAACACACAGAATTCAAAATAAAATATCTTTTAAGACATATATTTATAGTAAGCATGTATGCACCCACATCTGCGCACTTAAAAGTTACATATTAGGCAAATATTTCCTAATTTGAAAGGAACCACAAACAACAATATGATAGCAGGAGATATCAACCTTTAGAATTCAAAGATTATAGATAATCTTAGTATTATCAGTATCTTGAATGTGCACTACATTTAAACCAAAGGACAGACCAGAAGCGATGTATACCAAACAACATGGATAAGCATCCTTACTGAAGTGTGTAGCCTACACTGTTGTGTTTATGCTCTATGTTTCTCCTCCCAGTCCACAATATTCCTTCTCTTCGTGCAGCCCTTTCTGATTACCTTTGGAAGGTGGGGAGGAGAAAGATGAGGCAGTCAAAGTTAGAAAGTTGGGGGATTGTCCTGCATGGCCAAGGGAGCTTGTGCTCTTAACCACACTCTCCACTTCACATGGAAGAAACCAACACAGAAGGAACCTTGCTGGCTAACAAGCTGAGCAACCCTGGAGGGAGGAGATACAGATAAAATCAAACTTTCCTCCTTCTAGCCTTGGAGCATCTACTCTCAGCTTCTTTCCCCTCCTACCAGCCATCTCCAAATTCTTTACCAGATGCTATCAGGGACTACTATGGAAAAGAAATTGCCTAAAATAATACTTCTTTGAGAGGATGACTCTGCCATCTTCTGTACTTTAGTTTTCCACTTAACAAGGATTCCACTAGACTACGAAAATGGCATCAGATCACATAAGAGAGAAATGGTGAGTCAGGACTCTTAACAATTTCACTGAATTTGAGATCCCATTATTCTGATAGGCAAGTTGTCCTTAAACCCATTAACTCTGTCCATTATCCAGTAGTCCTGATTGCATCCCTGGTCTCCTTAGCATTATTTTGGATATTGAAGAATTCTTGTTCCAGTGATGTTAAACTGATTTTACTACACCATTGCATACTTATCATCAGTAAAATGAAATCAGTTACCATATGTTTAGGAAGGGTATATAGAACCAGCTAAACATATACATATCCTTAGGAAGGGTCTTGGAATACTTAAACTTTCAATAAATGTTCACTCTTTGGACCATAATTACTTCTTATTGTAGAACCAGTAGTAATAGATTTTTTTTTCACACAAGTATCTGAGGACTATTTTTATAATTGTTTAATTTTTTTAATTCTTAATTTTAAAGAATACCTGCAATTGTTACATTTTATTATAAACATTTTTTAGAGTTTATTTTAAATGTATTACATTTTAATCTGGATTTTGTTTCCACTTTGAAGAATTATGTTCTCTAGTACTATTAAATATTAAACATACTTTGCAAGCAAATATATGATTTGCACAATATTCTTAATCATGAAACATTTATTTTGCCAAAAATCACATTAAGAATTCATATTTCCATAGTCAATATTTAATATGTGTATATCCTACCTAAAAATTAGACTACAGGGCTTATTGGGTAAATGCAGTTGCAGCTGAGTTTAAAGACTTGAGTTCAAGCCCAAGGACTCGCAGGGTGGAAGGGGAGTATTAGCCAAGTTCTCCAATTTGTTCTCTGATCTTTGCAAGGTTAGATTTTGCTTATGCGCACTCACACAAGCACACACACACACACACACACAGATGTGAGATTATTTTCTTAAAATATGTCTATTCCTCAGTTGTCATGTATGAATTAAGTCAATGTTTAGGAAATTCAAGTTATCTGTGTCTTAATAAAATATATCACAATCTTCTGAACTCTATTTTACTCAAGTCACAATGTTTTTTTTTTTCCTCAACATCACTGCTTTCTGTATCCATCTAGGAAAATAAATAATCTTTTTAACCTTTCAGAGCCTGAAGTATGCTTTTCTAACAATGGTTTCTTAAAGTTGCTAACAATCAAATGTCAGCAGTGATTTGTTTGCTGTGGCCCATATTTGCAAAAATATCATTTGCAACATCAGAAATGAAAACAAACCTTTTATCAATAAAGTAAAAAATATTTTAAGTCCGTAATACCAAGATGAAAGTGGTGGGGGCAAAGTGGGTAGTGAAAATTTGGGGTGTTGAATAACATACCAAAAAAGGACTCAACATTCCAAATTTGCCTGGTGACCTTTTGTATTCTGGAATCGCCATCCACATGAGCACCTCTGAGGAGCACAGAGCATTGCCTGGATAAAATGCATTATTGACAAAACTGCACTGAAAACTGCTCAAAAGAAATCGATTTTCTTATTCTTTATTGAGTCCTTTCATTAGGAATTTCTCAATAAGAAGAGTGATGCATCAGAATTTCAGTGACTGCCATTGAGATTTTGGTCACCCATAATTGTAAGCAATGATATTCTAGGCTCAGTGAATGAGGTCATCAGGTATCCACTGTCCCATATGAACTTAAGAACTTCCATTCTCCCTGCTAGACATTGATCAAATATTTGACATATTTAAAATAATACTCTGTGTCTAATAAAGAATGGTTCCATGTTTAAAAAGGGTTCCAAACTTATTGAATTTTCAAATTGTCAGTTTTTCCATCCAATGTAAAGTAAATAAAAGGAACTTTCAATTCACTGCAGTGTGCAAGGTATGCCTTTTTAAATGAGAAAGTTTAATGAAGACTTCATGAGAGGGATGGCTTTTGAAGATGAATGAGAGGAATGGATCTTCTAGGAAAAGAAAAGACTACAAGTTCAATAAACACCAGGGGAGACTGAAGGATTTTACATAGAAACGTTTAGTTATGCATGTAGAAGATTTTCAATGTGCTTGTATATGTAGCTGGAGGAAAATAGGATGGAGTTTATGGAGATTTCATTCCAAAATAGATGTAGCAAACAGACAACGTAGAAACACTTCACACAAGTGATGTAAAGCCGAAGCTTGCACAAAGTTCACGTCTGGTATATCACAAAGAGATTGTTTGACCCAGCCCATGGTGTGAATCAAAAGAATAGAAAGAAATTAAGACACATTTTCTTCAATGCATACGGCTGCAGCAGATGGACTGACAAGATGCAAAATAAAAGAAACATAACCTGAATGTGTATGTAATGCAAAAAGGTATTGTTCCCTTCCTCAGAGATCATGCCAATGTATGCGTGCATCCATTTGATACATTTAGGAATTTGATATCTTTACTTATCTCGAAAACATGAGAGTTTGACCTAGGAGAGAACAGGCAATTTATTTGGAATTTGAATGAAAGATAAAAAAAAGAGGGTTCAGGAGGCTGACATTTGCATGTGCGAGTAAACAGGGTAAATGTTTATTTCTCCACTATAACCCTTGAAAATGTCTCATTAATAATGCCGCACATAATGACCCCTTTGTAGACCAGGATTCAATCAATCAAGTGACGCTGACACTATCAGCGTTCCTTACAGATGCATCTAAATAAACTTTCTCTTAGCCATTTCCTTCAGTGCTCCTAATAGAGCATTTTATTTACCTAGTGTCCCTTCTATGATAAAAATAAGTCTTCTGAACTATGGCTCAATTTTCAGTGATTTGTGGGTCTCCTGACTGTTGTCCCTAGACATAGTACTGTCGTGTTATCTTTTAAACTTAATTTCAAATGCCACACCCTTTTGTAATTTTTGTATCATATCCTTTCTAACTACCTAAACTTATTACTGTAAATTATAAATATTTAGGATGTGTACATTTTTTCTGACTATCACTTTAAATATAACTATCTTCCCACTTAGTATGAATATGTGTCACTTTGGGGCTTGAACCATAAATATCTCTGCTCTGTCTCTAGAGGTAGAAAAGCAGAAGAGCAGAAATGTTTCAGTGTGGCAAGGGGCTGAGAGCACTGTGTTGATGTGGGAGTGTCATATATCAATCTGTTGATTTCATTGGTTAAGCAATAAAGAAACTGCTTGGCTCTGATATGTTAAAACATAGGTGGGAGGAGTAAACAGAACAGAATGCTGGGAGGAAGAGGAAGTGAGCTCAGAGAGACGCCATGCTCCCCTCTCCCTGGCGGATGCGAGAGCTCTGCTCTCTGAGGCACACACGATGAAGCTCCTACCCAGGATGGACATAGGCTAGAATCTTTCCTGGTAAGACTGATGCTACACAGATTATTAGAAATGGGCTAGTCCACGTGCAAGAGTTAGCCGAGAAGAGGATAGATATAATGGGCCAAGCAGTGTTTAAATGAATACAATTTGTGTGTTGTTATTTCCGGGCATAAGCTAGCCAGGCGGCCGGGGTGCTGCTCCTATTACAACACTGCGTACACTCCTTCTGACTAATTACATTCACATTGGATTGTTTTGTGTAAGAGTCAAACATATTTCCTTACATTGCCAAAATGATGGGTATGAAATCATTATCATACCAAAGTTTACCTAACCAACTAGCTGACAGCATGATAAGAGCTCACCCGAAACATTAAAAGACATCTAATCCTCATGAACATGGCAAAGACAATGGAAAGAATAGTAACAAAATGTTGCAAGAAGGAAGATTACTCAATTAAAGAGGCATTCTGAAACTATTCTCATATATACAGAATAAAAGGAAGTGGGATGCCTGTATCCCCCCACCCTGTGGAAAGTTGTATGTGAGGGGGATCACATTCCTAGGGTTCTGTGGAAAGAATTCTTCCATTGTTGACATATTATAATTCAAGCACAATAATAAATAATAAGTAAAATTATAAAAAAAAGTCATAGCCATATCAATTCAGAGTAGGAAAGAATGGAAGAGTTGAGTGTCTAGTTTACTGAGCTGGGCAAAGCAATGGAACCAAGTTTTAAAGACAGTTCGAACTGAAACCTGAAATTAGAATGGTAGCTTAAGCAGGCAACATTGACTATAAGTACAGCAGATAAATGGAAAGATAGACAACACATTATGACCCATGTAGCTTTACCAACAGCACACACGCTGACCCTGTTAAGATAGCAGGAACCTCTTTCAGACCTTACCTATGATACCCTGATGTTGACTGCTCATTGGCTACAGATTGGAAAGATCAGAGCTGAGAAACTTTTGTCTCTAAAACCTACAGATGAGTAAATATAAATTGTCATGAGCTGAGATTATCAAACCAAGAAAGGTAATTTCATTTGCTGTATAAAAATTTCTACAAGTGATATATATATATATATTCAATCATTAAGTCAATTATTATTAATACTGCTTTGTATCATTAGATAGACTTAAACAAGTCATATCAAATAATATATATACATATATGTATACATATACACATATATAGGTTTGTTCTCTTCATAAACAATCTGTAAGGCCATTATTTTGTGATATTAAAAGCAATTAGAATTCATGCCTTAGCAATGAATAGGAAAGGAACAAGCATTTGAAGTCAAAGTCACATGAGCCATTTAGAAATCAGTTTTCTAGGAAAGAGATAAAATAGGCCAGCAATAAAGCCAGCATCTGGCTCATCAAAAATGAAGTGGTAACATTCAATCATGATAGATAAGTTACTGCATGTTCACAGAAAGCAAGGAACAAGAGAATGACCATCTAAACCATGTTTCTTCAGCATTACTGAACCAAAGAGTATAAATAGCACACAAATTCATCAATAACTTTGCCTTTTGAAAAAAAAAGAGTCAGCCGGGTGGTTGTAGCACACGCCTTTAACCCCAGCACTCGGGAGGCAGAGGCAGGCGGATCTCTGTGAGTTCGAGGACAGCCTGGTCTAGAAGAGCTAGTTCTAGAAGAGTTAGTTCCAGGACAGGAACCAAAAAGCTAAGGAGAAACCCTGTCTCAAAAAATCAAAAAGAAAAAAAAGAGTCATGTGAAGAATGGTGTTATTGAATAACCATTTAAAGCAAACACATCTTTATGAAACATGCTATTTTGAAATGCAAACTCAACCTTGTCACAGTTGAAAAGTGGGGTTACTGCAGAGTAAACATGGGATTTTATTGGGTTTGAGTGATAAAATCAGAGGTAATGCTTTCCTCTTATGTCAAGGGAGGGTAAACAAGTACAGCTCGCTAAATTATAGTCAAGAATGAAAACCGTTTATCTAGAGGAGCAATATACAGTAAACACATGCAGGGCTCATGTGAACACTGGGTGAAGACTACAGGAAATGTTAGGTGAATAAACACCCTGCACAATGACTTGCAGTGTTTGCAGTGGCCTTAGTGAAATTTGTACTTATTTGCTCTTTCTTAAATGGCATAAAATTATTAATTTAATGCAAAGGCATTGCAAATCAACCACCTTGCCTTATATATCATATTTGCTAATTGTATCTGTGAAACCATATCATAGAAATATGTGATAAAGCCAGACAGACTCTTAAAAGGGAGATTGATAAAAGCTTTCCTATTCTAGAATGGTAGTTTTTACAGTTGTAGGCGGCATATATACACAAATATAAAGTATAGTTTTGTATTTTTTAGTGTAATTTCAATGTCATAATCTGGGAGTTCCTAAAATTGTGTTTGGTTCACACACACACACACACACACACACACACACACACACTTACTTTGAGATCTTTTTCTCTAGTAGAAACAAGAGGAGAGAAAGGAACAAAATAGTGAAAGTTTTATTAAACATAGATAATCTTGGTTTAAAAACTGTTATATAAAATTAAGCAAGTCCAGGCTTAATTTTATTAAAAAGTTGTTCTTCCATATAAAAGAGAGCAACCTCGATCCAGACCAGTGTGGTCGTCTTTATTTACTGTGAGTAATAATTCAATGTAAAACAATTCCTGCAGCAAGTAATGTGGTAAATCTCTTAGACAGATTACATATCGAAGAGTCTGCATCTACTTTTATGCCTATTCACTTACTGCATTTCAAGTAATTGGGTAGTTCCTCAAACTTCTCAGAAATGGCCACTTAAAATAGTATTATAGATTTGTCTATTTTCAATTTTTATATTGTCTATTTCATATTATTTAAACTGTCAGACCAACAAAAACCTCTCAGAATTATACTCCATGTTCAGACATGATGTTTCTATCTTTGGATTTACCCATAATTTTTGGTATGATAATATGTTGTTCTAGGCTTAGTCTAAGCATTTCTTATCTGGAGAGTGAGACAGAGAGAGGAGGAGGGAATGAAAGAGAGAGAGAGAGAGAGAGAGAGAGAGAGAGAGAGAGAGAGAGAGAGAGAG
>NW_004949108.1:6383430-6391005 GCF_000317375.1 Microtus ochrogaster | reverse complement strand
AAGACAAGACAAGACAAGACAAGACAAGACAAGACAAGACAAGACAAGACAAGACAAGACAAGACAAGACAAGACAAGACAAAACACACTGGTAGCTTTCAGAGGGAAATGACATTATGAAATATTTATTTCCTTTATTATGGAGTACAGTGGAAAAAAATGAGGTAAAGAGAAGATAGAAGTGAGAATTAAATAAATGTCTTTCTCTTAAATTGCCCTCTTTTAAAACAACAATGTACTTTAATCATAGCATAACTTTCAAAAAATATAACACATGAATTTATACATCAAAGTACCATGTGATTTAATGAATCTATACATGATAACATTTTAATGAGTGCATGTATATCTGTCATCTTGATGATTTATCAAAACTTTATGGTAAATATATTGAAATTTTCTTCTAACAGAATATATTGCTCTTATACATAAGTATAGCTTAATTCCCATTTGCCAATCTTGTTCCATCTCCTCTTCTCCTACTCACACAGCAATTTCTGACAACTCACTCTGTTTCAGGTTCTGTGAAAGCAATTACTTCAACAATCACATATGGCTGAGGTCAAGTGTTCCCTGACTTCCTATTCTAGGCTTATTCAATGCAACATACATCCAGTATTGTTGCAACTGGTAAGAATTTGTTCTATTGTATGTCTGAGAAGTCCGTATGTATTGGGATCTGTACCATATTTCTTGGCTACTGTAAGCAGTCCTGAACCACAGAGGATTAACTTAGGTCCTTTTCCTGTTGCTCTGACAAAACATTCTGACTAAAGAAGTCAAGATCCTGGAGTTTTACAGTCAAGCATACATGCCACTCTGCAGGGAAGTCAGTACCGCAGGAGATTGAGGCAGCCAGTCAGATGGCATCTGTAGTCAGGAAACAGAAATGAGTGCCTCTGTCTTCCTTGCTATTTTATTGTTGTGAAGGGACATCAGAATGAAGGCAACTCTTATAAGAGAATGCATTTAATTGGGGGGCAACATGGCAGCACGCATGGTGCTGGAGGAGGAGCTGAGAAATACATTCTGGTCCACAGGCTAAGAGAAAGAGTGACTTTTGAAATCTCAAAGCCCACTCCCAGGGACACTTCCTTCTGCAAGACCATACCTCCTAATCCTTCTAGTTCTATCAAAGAAGTTTCAATTCCTGGTGACTAAGCATTCAAATGTATGAGCCTTTGAGGGGCGTTCTTATTCAAATACGACAGTTATCTGATTCTTACCTTGTATTATCATTTTGTCTAATCCAGAGTCCCATGCCCAGGGAACTGTCCTGCCTACTACTTAGGTGGGTGTTCCTCCACCCGTGATTGCAATCAAAAGAATTCTCCCAGGCCTGCTAAATTGCCAGGTGAGTTTTAGATTATGTCCAATTGACAACAGTAACAGTCACTGCTCTATCCATTGTTAAGCTGCAATTCAGGCACATCATATTTAAGTTATAACCATCCACCTCTTGTACCTGTAGGCTCATGATCATCTTATAAGATAAAAATATTCATTCCAGTATCACAGGCACTAGCAGTTCCAAGAATTTAAGAGCCTAAAGTCTCCCACTACCAAGTGCTTCACAGATAGTCCAAGCTTCACCACTGCCTCCTAAATATGGAGGGCCTAGTTCTGTCCCCTGGAGATTCCACAGCTGTTGGTCTAGAGTTCATGATTTTCTACGAGCTTCATTTAGCTGTCTCTGTAGATTTCTCCATCATGATCTTGACCTCCATTGCTCATATATTTCCTCCTCCCTCTCTTAGATTGGATTCCCAGAGCTATCCCCAGTGTATGAGCAAGGTTATTGGAGCCCATTCCCTGTGGAGGGATGCCTTGCCCAATCTTCATGAGGGGGGGGGGTTGGTCCTTCTCCAACAATGTGCTAGAATTTGTTGACTCCCCATGGGAGCCATTATCCACTGAGAGTAGTGAATGGGGGGAGTAGGCTGTGTGTTTATGTGTGTGTGTGTGTGTGTGTGTGTGTGTGTGTGTGTGTGTGAGAGAGAGAGAGAGAGAGAGAGAGAGAGAGAGAGAGAGAGAGAGAGACAAGGGGGAGAGAGAAAAGGGGAGAGGGAAGGTAGAAGGGGAAGGGAAGAGGGTGAGGGAGGAGGGGAGAGAGAGGTGGGAGATGTAAAGAAACTATTTGAATATCTAAAGTTTAATATAAGAGTCTAAAGTCTCTACACTATATACTTCTATAAGATCAAAACCAACTCATTCACTTATAACATAGAATGATATAGAGCGAATCAGGGCATCATTGCATGGAACAATCAGACCAAAGCAAGGTCAAATGTGACAAAGTTTCAACTCCTTGTCTAGCATCTGGAGATCAGTGTTAATCAACTGGGCTCCAAAACCCTTAGATGGCCCTGCCCCTTCCCTTCAGCTCTAGTAAGTTTACTGGAGAGTAAACCAAACAGTGCCATCAGCAGTGGAAAGCTCTTCAATCATGTGAGTTCCCAAGGGACATTTCACATTCAAGCCACTTTAATAAGAAAGAATGTCTCCGGTGTGCTGAGGGCATGAGAGTTTACTATTTAGGCAGCAGTAAACCAACTTTTATAAACAAACAAACAAACAAACAAACGAATAAATAAATCACCTTTCCAAGTATGGTTTCAAGTTTCTGGCTCATCCAAACATACCTTTTGTTAGATCAAGATGCAGGATCCCTTTGACAGAACTACACTTTTTCGCTGGAATGAATTGAATTGTGAGAACATGCTTGACCAATTTTAATATTATAAGGTAAAATTTCACATAAATATTGAAAGTCATGAGTTATAATGTGGACCACTGCCTCTTCTGGCATTTCATACACATAACTCAATGAAAGATACAAAGAAGCTAAGAAAGCTTCATTTCCTTGGTTTCAAAAAGTGGTATACTTTTTAGGCTGATATTGCCATTAACACACTGCACATGTGTCTAATAAATTCTCTATGTAGAAAAGCCCCTGAGGGAAGAGTGTGCTTGCCTAGTAAAAATGTCCTCAAACGAGTCTATGTAATTATTGTTTTTAGATTTTTCATTAATGTCGAAATGGGTGACAATAAAATAGTGATATGGTTTTTACTTCAAAATGCAATGAACCAAGAAAGCACCAACTAACTCTATTTATGCTCCTCTAATTACACAGATGTGATACAGATAGATTTTTGTGAAATAATATTTGTGTTTAGAAATCAAATTACAAATTTGGACATGTGAGCAAGTAATTATGCTCCCTTGTTGTGGAAAAGAATAATTTATCAAGAAACTGATTAGCCCTTTAGGCATTCTCAGAATAATTTCCAGGTAATAAAAAATAGTAATAGAATATGCTGAAATGAAAATTAGCCCCAAATAAAGGCCAGAAGTAAGTAATGAGGGTCTTTTCTAACTCATATGCATGGCCAGAGGTTATTAATACACAAATAATAGACACTAAATAGTTAATTATTTTCTAAAGTAAATGTTTTTCTGCCTTAGTATGTTCCATGCTTGGGGCATGAATGAAGTAGGTTTGTGACCAAGCCATCAGTGGTTAAATCAAAATATTGTTGATGTCTGTGAGATATTAGTATGCCTATTTAAGATAAAGAAGGAAAGTACTTAGAAGTCAATTATCATGTACCCTCAAACCTAAATCATCCCTCTCTCTTAAATGGCATATAATTTTTTCAACTCATCAAATCTGCTGTGACTCTGTTCTGAGAAGAAAGCCCACACAAAAGTACAAGCCCATTAACAATTCAGAACATAGTTTTTATTCCATATAAACTGTCACTTGATGGGGGATCCCTAAACACATATTGAAAAAGTGATTGTATTCTCACGGGATTCTTTAGGAGCCTGACAGCAATCTACAAATGATGTCTTGATTAAAATTCTCTAACTCCACCAGTCAAAAGACATGTTTCTTTCCCCCAACTAAATTTGGAGTAATGTCTCTTTAAGTAACTTGCATTGAGCTTATTTTGCCTGTTCCTCTGTTATGAGCTGTACAGGGTACACAGAACAAATTGACATTTCAGATCATGGGCAGAGAAAAGCTCAGCTTTTGCTTATGCAGGTGCACTGACTTCACAGTTCACCCAAGTCATAACTGGTTGTTAGAAAAAGTCGGGCAAAGACACAGCAGTTCTATTTAAAGTTATATATGCAAAAAAATGTGCAATTGCAGATTTTATGTTTGATTCATTCTTCAGCTTCTTACTAAGTAATTTTTTAAAAAAACTGTCTTAACCTGTTACATCAATGTGATGTATGTGCATAAAAATAATTCATATTTAAGATTGTGGTGAATTTTAAATACTGAATGAATTCAATGTCTTTGAACATATTTTATAGATGTGTCTACTTAGATCTTATTTCTGTGTCCTTCTTAGAATTCAAATTACTTACGTATCTTCTTTGAAAATGTTACCATAGCTAGCTAATAGCAGCAATAGCACTAGTTTTCCTTCCCTACACATTCAGTCATACCAGATCACTCTGAGTTTTTCATGAATTTATCTTTCCGACATCACTGATACTCTGAAAAGCTTTTGTTACTAGTCCCATTCTACAGGTATAAATCTCAGAAAGAGAAGCTGTCAATCATCACACTCATGTTTTTTTGATAATAAATGGAATACATGGAGATATCACCCAGCAGTTTAGAAACCTGACTCTCTCTCTCTCTCTGCAGGGGCTTCAAGGTACATGTTGCTCTGAGCACCTTTTCCATGGGGCTGATTATGCTTTATTTATTTTGATCCTATCTACAGATCTTTAATACAATGAACTTGTCACATCCATCTATTGGATATGGCACATGCAAGCTATTTGATTATTTTTTCAACAATAAGCACCATATATGTTACCTCAGCAAGATTATAATTTGATATAAAATAACTGGGCGTGAACCTGCTTGATTGTGACTATAAGACATGTATGACATTTACTGCAGAGAATAACAGAAAACACTGCAGAAGTAACTGCTGAAAATGCTTCAAAAGCAACCAGTAGTTTAGGTTTTCTTGTCCTTAGACTTAAACTTTGCAAGATGAGGGAAATTTTCTTATTTCATTACAATTTACTGGCTTGCCTACCATGGCATCTTATACAGGATAATAATTAGCAGTGATGTTTGTAGAATTTACATAATTTTGAAACATTTCCTTTCCTAGTTTAATGATTATGATTTTTGTTTTCTTGGAGATTAAATTATGTAAAGATCTTGAAAAGAGAATCATAAAATCCATGGAGAAGTATAAATGTATAGTTAGAAGCAGTAGAAATTTGAAAAGGAGGAAAAAAGACACTTGGATTACTGTAATTATTATACATCATATATAAGAGAATCTTTAATTCAAAGAGTATGATATGTCACATATTTGGTTATCTTAATAAAATCTAAAAATTATATTCATATGTATAATATGTTGATATATTGAGTGATATATACTATGTAAGAAATGAATATTACTTCTACTGAGTCACTACGACTAGTTCAACAACCTGTTTTAGCTGTATATGCATTAGGGAGAGAAAGATGCATATTTAGATTATTCACCACATGTTCTAGCTATATAGGCAAAATTTAGACTAAGCAAACCAAATAGTAAATGAAAACTCAGCAATCTCTAAGAATGAAGTCATATATCTCGGACCCTAGAATGTATCCCTGCTGTTCTATTTTTACTAAATACCTGTAATATGTGCAACTAGGCTATTTACATAACGGAGGGCATTTTTTTTTTAATTTTTGAGACAGGGTTTCTTTGTAGCTTTTGGTTCCTGTCCTGGAGCTAGCTCTTGTAGACCAGGCTGGCCTCGAACTGACAGAGATCCTCCTGCCTCTGCCTCCCGAGAGCTGGGATTAAAGGCATGCACCACCACTGCCCGGCAAGGAGGGCATTTTTTAGGTAATTATTAATTGTGTTCCCTGAGTGAGGATCAATGGGAAAACAGGATAGTTCTTTTAACATTCTATTTTTAATTTATCCTGTTTTTATTAGTTGGTTGTTTGTACGACATGTTTTAATTACATCTTCTTCAATCTTCTCCCAGACCTATTCCTCCTATCTTACCCACCCAACTTTGTGTCCTGTTCTTAATTCCCATAAAGTCAGCCCTTATACTCTAGAATGTATTGCTTTGCATTGCAGCATGGTGCAACTACCAATAGCTAAACTCTTAAAGGAAACTAACACCCCCTTTTCAGGAGGCACTACCTGCCACCAGCTCTGATCTAGGAGTGGGGTGCCATGCCCACCTTTCATCTCCATGCTGAGATTTGACCTTTTTTGAACTTGCGCAAGTTTTGTTCAACCTGTCCCAATCATCTTCACTAATTTGTGCAATGGCACTGCTGTGTCTTGAAATTATTTCATTGGAATCAGCTACTGTCCCAGACTGGATCACCTATATACATATGCCCATTTCAGGGACCCCCCCCAAATCTCAGAATGGAGGGGTATGATATAGGTGTACAATTTAGCCTTGACCATTCCCTGTTATTCTCTGTACCCTCACTAGTTATAGGTCTTTGTGTTAATTGGTATCTATTAAAAAATAGAAGTTTCTGTGAGGGTTAAGCATATTATTACTCTATGGCATAATGATATGTCACTTAAGAATTGTTTTAATACTATGTCCATTTACTAAAATAATAGTAATGTGTTCTTTCCTAGGGTCTATAACATGTTTAGACCCTGATTATTTGCTCTATTATGGTATCAGATATGAGTTTCATCTTATGGAGTAGAACTTGTATCCAATAAAATAGTGGTTGATTACCTCCTGCCATTTGTGGTAATATTATACCAATGGGAATATCTTGTAGAATAGATATTGTAGCTCTCAGGGTTCATACCTGGGTAAGACTGATGACCATGTTAATCCAATGGTAATGTTCATAGCACTTTTGTCACTATGGTAATTAGTAATTAGAAATGAACCTTCCATGTATGTACTAGTTAGACAGTTCTATGTTCCTTGACTCAAAAATAAGTTGTTTTCAGGAATATGGCCTTGTTGTTCAAGTTTGAAAGGTAACCAATAGTGTCGGCCTCAAATTCAATCTTAGATAGACCTGTAAGAATGGGAAAGATCAAAACCACTGATAACAGCTTATGCTGGAAAGGATGTGGGGTAAAGAGAACACTTCTGCATTGCTGGTGGGAGTGCAAACTGGTATAGCCTTTTTGGATACCAGTATAGTATGGCGATATCTCAGAATATTATGAAACAACCTACCTCAAGACCCAGTAATACCACTTTTGGTTATATACCCAAAGGATGCACAAATGTATCACAAGGATATGTGTTCAACTATGTTCATATCAGCATTGTTTGTCATAACCAAAACCTGGAAACAACCTAAATGCCCCTAGATTGAAGAATGGATAAGGAAAATTTGTTACATTTACACAATGGAGTACTACACAGAAAAAAAGTGACATCTTGAAATTTGCAGGCAAATGGATGGATCTAGAAACATCATATTGAGTGAGGTAACCCAAACCCAGAACAACTTTCAGCTCTGTGTAGCCTGGACTTGCTTAATTTTTTTCGGTTTTAATATTATAGATTAATAATTTTAATTTATAG
>NW_004949108.1:6328860-6383330 GCF_000317375.1 Microtus ochrogaster | reverse complement strand
ACCTGCTGCTGCTGCTGTTAAAACTGTACAGCCATCTTTTTTTATTTTTATTGATTTTTATTGATCTCTACATTTTTCTCTGCTCCCCTCCCTGCCTCTTCCCTACCCTTCAACCCTCTCCCAAGGTCCCAAAGCTCCCAATTTTCTCAGGAGATCTTCTCTTTTTCTACTTCCTATGTTTGGTTTGATGAGGTTCTACATCTTTCTCTGCTCCTCTCCCTGCCTCTTCCCTACCCTTCAACCATCCCCCAAGGTCCCAAAGCTCCCAATTTTCTCAGGAGATCTTCTCTTTTTCTACTTCCTATGTTTGGTTTGATGAGGTCATGCTATTACTAATTTAATTGGCACATGTGAGATTGCTGAGTTGAAAGAAAATGAAATTTTCTTTCACAAGTGGTCTTCAGAAAAGTTTGGTCCAAGATTCCAGTGTTTGAAATTTTCCTCTGAAATAATTTTAGGATTCTCGGTTCGGTCCCTCTCCAAAGAAACAGCAATAGTAGAGTATGCAATGTGCATATAAATTTTAGAGGATATGTTCTATTTACTTAAAAGAAGCTGAGTTCTCCAGTACTGGCCAACTGCATGCATGCAAAGAAGAGAACTTGTAAGAATCTAGGAGGTTTGGAATGAGCAGAGGGATGTAATGCAGTCTCAGCTCAATACTTAACACCAAGAAACTCCATTGAAAGTTGCTGGTGTAAACCCTGTTGAGAGAATGAAGAAGCTGGAGTTGGACATCCATAGTCATGGCAGCAATCAATGGCATACTTATGCAAAAAGAATAGAGTTTCCACGTACTGTCCGCATTTTCCCTTTTCCACTGTTATTTCATCTAGTCCTCAGGCTGTATTAGAGGAATAGTATTGCTCACGTTCAATGAATGTCTGTCTCAGTTACTGACCCACCTGTCAGTTTTCTTTTGGATCTCCTATACAGACACAACTAAAGGCAGGGTACAATAGTCCTAGCCACATTTCAATACAACCTGGATAACAATTTGGTCATCCCATCTCCAAAGTAAGGATTAAAGTGTGAGTTAGTAACATTCTGAAGGCATTATACCTGCTACTTCAAATCAGAGAACATGTTTAGAAATCCGTGTTATTGAAGGAAGCCAGGTAGAGAAGGAAAAGACAATGAATGAAAGAGGAGGATGGTATTCAGTTGAGGTCTACTTCCTGCTAGCTCATTTGTTGCTAAGATACACACCTGAAATATTTACATTATGTAAGTATGCATGTGTGTATGTGTATAGCTTTTGATGCAAATCTTTTCAGGGGTAGAGACGGTTTCTCTGTGCAGCCCTAGCTGTCCTGGAACTCCTTCATAGACTGAGCTGATCTCAAACTCACAGAGATCAGCCTCTGGAGTGCTGGGATTAAAGGCATGTGCCACCGCCACCGGTTGTCTGAGTTTTCTATCCTTCCCGGTTCCCGCAATCGTTAAGTCTCAAAGAAATCACACAGAGGTCTACATTAATCATAAATCAATTGGCCCATTAGCTCAAGCTTCTTTTAACTCTTATAACTTATATTAGCCCATTATTCTTATCTGTGCCAGCCATGTGGCTCAGTACCTTATTCAGTGGGGCAGTCACATCTTGCTTCTTCTTTGGCTGGGGTCACACTGCCAACCAGGAGTTCCTTCTCCCCATAATTCTCCTGTTCTCCTTGACCTGTCTCTACTTCCTGTCTGGTTGTCCCACCTGTACTTCCTGCCTGGCTATTGGCCAATCAGCATTTATTTAAATATAATTGACAAAATACAGACCATGGTCCCACCAGGCTGTGATATAATCTTATAAGCATTACTTACTCTCATTTTACAGTCAAGGAAAATATATTCAGAAAAAGTCAGACTTGCTCATAAAAATTGTTCAAAGTCCCCATATGAACTAAGACTACAAACTCAGCCCCTCCATTGTTTAATCTTGTATGATTTTGATACTGGTGATGTCAAAGGTCATGTGTCAAATGTAAGCAAAAATGCAAAATGTTATATTCCATATTTGTGAAACAGAAATAACAAAATTGATTTTTTCTATGCCAACCCAGAAATGAACATGTGGAAAGATAGCATGAATTTTAAACCCACAAGCTATTAAAATTTCTAAGAGAACAAAGAGTCCTTCCTTAGACTGTGTCTCCCTAATGCTGATTGTGTTCCATCAATGCGGTTATGTGGGTTAAGCTAATCATATTTATGTATTACAAAATTCAGAGTTCTCAAATGGCCCACAAGTAATTTAATGAACCAGCCTGAATGGCTACAAGCACTGCCAACGTTTATAAGTTAATTTGCATTATCGTTTAGAATATGAGATACATAAAGCTAATCAAATGTTACATTCTTCCCCCTCAGCTCTGCCATATGAATGCCAAGCAGATGGTCTGATTTAGGTATCGATAAAGGACCTTAAAGTGAGAGTTAACCGTGCCCTGAAGGACTTACACAGGCTGCTACTTCACATCAGGGAATGAATTAAAAATTGGTGTTTTTCAGAGATATATGATAGATATGGGAAATGACAGTCAAAAAAAAACCCCACAAATTTCATGGCTTCAAGTTCCATGAGTATTTTATCCATCTAACAGTTAGAGTATATGCTTTATAAATTTAAAATTCCACTAATGATTTCTGTATCTATTCATAGCATTGAGCACTGAGCAGGGAGAGTTCCCAAAGTTCGTGGCTTTCCTACAATTGAGGAAAAATGTGATGAAATTTATGAAATTAAGAGGGCCAGAATTTATGAAGCTTAGAATGTGAAGAAGAAAACCATGTCGTGGATTAGCTCTGGATGTACAAGAGGCTTTGATTCTTTTAAGAATCTTCATTTTATTTGGATTTTTGTGTTTGTATGTGCTTGTGCCTGTGCATTTACGTGTGTGTGTATGTGTGTATTCATACAAGTTAATCAATGTTCGTGGATGCCCCCAGAGGGTCTCAAACCCCTCAGAGCCAGGGTTGAGGCAGTTGTGTTCCAGACTGGTGTAGGTGTTGTAAACTGAGCTCAGATCCTTTAAATAGACCGCATGCGCTCTTAACTGCTGAGACATCTCTCCAACTCCTCTTTGAGTCCTTGAAGTAAATTTCAATTTAGTACAAAGTGTAATGTTTGGAGAAGAAATAAAGGAAAAAGAAAGAAAGAAAGAAAGAAAGAAAGAAAGAAAGAAAGAAAGAAAGAAAGAAAGAAAGGAAGAAAGAAAGGAAGAAACAAAGAAAGAAAGAAAGAAAGAAAGAAAGAAAGAAAGAAAGAAAGAAAGAAAGAAACAGAAAGAAACAAAGAAAGAAAGAGAGAGCCCTAAAACTGACTGTTGGAGAACTCACAATTAACTATTGTGAAGTCCACGAAGTACAAAACAGCATTTGAGTTATAAGTGGCAGAATGACGACAGATCACCAGGTGTGATGGTTCTCCCAAGTCACCTAAAAAGTATCAGGTACTATGATAGGAATGATGCACCTAGAATAGAATATAATTATGAAATATTTTCCCTAAAGATATCTTGGAAACAAGTCTTAAAAGATTGATGACTTGGGACTATATCTATGGATCAGTAGTGTTTAAAACACTTGCTCCTGCAGAGGACCCGAGTTCAACTCCTAGCACCCTCATGGCTGCTCATAACCACGTCTAATTCCAATTATAGAGGACCTGATTAGTCTGCAGGCTCCGGGTACACACTTGGTGAACCAATACACCAGCAAGCAAAACATTCATACACTTAAGATTAAAAAAAAATTATAAGATGGCTAGAACACATAGCAGCACTTTAAAGCAATATAACTGCATACAGCAGTAAATACGAAATGTTCTTTGGGTTAAAGAATCCAGCATTATTGTAAATACTAGTAAGGATACCTAAGTCAAACCAGTGAGACAGAATAATTAGAAATATCAAAATTATTAAAACTAACATGTAAATACTTTAAAAAGGCACAAATTCATTCAAGTACATAAGGTCTTTCCAAGCATCTTAAGAGAAATAGAATTTAAAAGAAGTTTGACTGAAACACTTACTTATGAAAATATAAGTATACAATGAGAATTTAATGGGTGGGATGAGTAAATAAAAGTTATCAAATAAGTAATTAATAAACTTTGAAACAAACCAAGAGAAGCTAACAAATTGAAATACAATGTAAAATGAGTACATAAAAAATAATTAAAAAAAAAACAGTGGCCTGGAAGTTTGTGCATATATTCTGATCTCTTGTGAGTTTTCAACCAGAAAAGAAAGAGTAGATTATGGAAGAAAGGTATTTCAATGAATTTCAATAACATTTAAAAACACAGAAACTATAAATGCACACACATAATACAATTGAGAAAGAAGCAGTGTAGACACAGAAAGTCCACAGAAAAATATCAATCATATGTAGACTGTTCAAGAAAAAGTCAATGGTGAAGATAAAAATTTAAAAGAAAAAACTTTATATTAGAAAGTCACATAGAAAAGAGCATGAATACACATTTCTAACAATTGTTTTAATGTCAAATCTCTGCAAGCCAGGAAACAAAAACATTTATAATTCTAGCCACAGGGCATCCTCCTCAAAAGTGTGTATAACATTCACCAAACAGAGGTATATTTTCAAGTGTAATATGACTATTAATAAGAGTAATAGAAATGAGCAAAGTACTCATCATAAACCCAATGAATGGATCAGAACCTAATAACAGCAAGCTCTCAGAAACCCCCTCAAGACTTAGAAAAGAAGTCACTCGTGTAAAAACAATACAGCTATCCCAGGAGAGGTAGTAAATCAAAATATGCGTTGTATTAAATGAAAATGAAATTAGTAACTCAGAATATGTGTTATACTACATGAAAATGGAACTGCATTATACTGTAAACTTCATAGCATAAAAATAGCCCTCAAAAGTAAATATATAAACACGACTATATTCCCAGTAAAACTCTACATCTGCAGGGAATCAACTAGCATATCATTTTCATCCTAAGAAATATTCCCTTTAAAATTTTTAATTAAAGATATAATATTATAATTGACTCATATTTATAATTACTTACAGGAGACAGTGTTAAAATATCCCAAGTGTATATTATGTATTAGCATCAAATAAAAGCAATAAATTATTCTATGTACTCAAACATTAACATTTCTAAACTCTAAGAGGTTTCAAATATTGTTAGTAGTTCTTTGTTTTGGTTGCATTTGCTCAATGATTTTTACAAAGAAAGATCACTGTTAGCTTTCATGCTCTATCTCCATGACGAGTAGGCTAAATCTGATCTTTGGTACATTTTGTCCAGCCTGAAAACTACTTCAACACATGCAGGAGTGAGAAGAAATAGGGATAAAACACAACAAAATTTGTTTTATAAAAAAACAGAATAAATGAACAGAAACACAAGGCAACTTTTGAAAAAATTACTAGAGTTGACAAATCTCTGGTTCATCAAGAACAAGTGACAGAGATGAATATAAATATTAATGAAGATAAAAAAACACTGATGACAACTTATGCTGGAGATGTTGTAGGGAAAAGGGAAAACTTCTGCATTGCTGGTGGGAATGCAAGCTGGTACAGCCCCTTTGGATGTCAGTGTGGCAATTTCTCAGAAAATTAGGAAACAACCTTCCTCAAGACCAAGTAATTCCATTTTTGGGTATACATTGAAAGGATGCTCAATTGTGCCACAAGGACATGTGCTCAACTATATTCATAGTAACATTGTTTGTCATATCCAGAACCTGGAAACAACCTAAATGCCCCTCGACCAAAGAATGGATAAAGAATATGTGGTACATTTACACAATGGAGTACTACACAGCAGAAAAAATAATGACATCTTGAATTTTTCAGGAAAATGGATGGAGCTAGAAAACATTTTGAGTGTGGTAACCCAGATACAGAAAGACAATTATCACATGTGCTCACTCATAGGTAGTTTTTAAACAGAAAGCAAAGAAAGCCAGCCTACAAACCACAATCCTAGAGAACTTAGACAAAAGTGAGGACACTAAGAGAGACTTACAAAGATCTAATCTACATGGACAGCAGAGAAAGACAAGATCTCCTGAGTAAATTGGTAGCATGGACCGTGGGGGATGGTTGAAGCGGGTGGGGGGAGGCAGGGAGGAGAGCAGACAGAAATGTAGAGATCAATTAAAATCAATAAAAAGTAATAAATAAATATTCATGAAATGAATGTCATGAGTAAGAGAATGCAATCACCAATACTGAAAATATTTCTAAATAATGAAGGCTATGTCCACATTTATGGATGAGTTTTGTTGTATAGGTGAAATGGAAACTGTATAGAAAGGTGAGCATCCAAACTGCCTAGGCTCCCACAAAGCCAGTACGTGCAGGGGATGCTCACCTTACTAGACCTGGATGGAGGTGGGTGGTCCTTGGACTTCCCACAGGGCAGGGAACCCTGACTGCTCTTTGGGCTGATGAGGGAGGGGGACTTGACTGGGAGAGAGGGTGAGGGAAATGGGAGGTGGTGCGGGGAGGTGGTGGCGGGGAGGAGGCAGAAATCTATAATAAATAAATAAATTAATAAAAAATGGGATATACATCTACAAGGAAAATTCTCAAAAGAGAAAACTCAAATGGCTGAAAAGTAGTCAAAGAAATGTTCAACATCTGAGTCATCAGGAAAATGCAAATAAAAACTACTTTGAGATTTCATCTTACACCTCTCATAATGGCTAAGATAAAAAACACAGTGACAGTTCATGCAGGAAAGGATGTGGAGTAAGGGGAACATTCCTTCATTGCTGTTGATGCCATAAACTTGTTGGCAAAATTTCCTGCATGTCAATTTAATCTGTCTGTATTCATTGGGATAGATAGTTTAACATACGCAGACTGAACTAAAAAGGAGTAACTTTTAAAAAGTTCCAAGTATCATGAGGAGAACATGTTATATTAGTTTCTTTTGTCAGTTTTCTAATAAAGAAGCAACTTTAAGGAACAAAAAAGAAAGAAAGAAAGAAAGAAAGAAAGAAAGAAAGAAAGAAAGAAAGAAAGAAAGAAAGAAAGGAAGGAAGGAAGGAAGGAAGAAAGAAAGAAAGAAACTGTATAGAACACAGAGGTAAAATCCAAAACCCATTTCACCGAACCTTAAACACAAAAGTCATACATCTTCTGTTGACTTTGGTGCTAATTTTACTCAGGTATTTATGAAACAAATTGAGTACAATCACTCTTATTACTGATAATGAAGAGATGGTCCCTGATTTGTCTGCCAAGCAATATACTTATTTTCTAACACTTTACAATTTTAATTGTGAAGCCAAAAGATGATGCTTGTTAATAAGCCTTGCTACCTGACATTGATCACCTGAGCCTCCATGGTAGAAGGAGGGAAACAAATAAATTCTATAATGAGCAACATTCAGATTCTTGCACCCATTTGGGGAGGTCCTCAGTGTTCTGATTATGAAAATCAACTAATTGAAATATTAACTCAATTTGAAAATGAAAGTAGATATTTTAGAAAAAAATAAAAGTAGATAGCATTATATCTGTGAACAAGTGTGAAGCTGATTATTATTTCTTTAGATCCAATGATACATTCAGAACAATTTTCAGTATTAACAGAGGTTTTTTTTTTTACAAATATTAGATTATTTCAGCATTTGAAAAATTAATGTATTGAAGCTACCATATCTTAGGATTCATGTACAGTTGTCTCAGCAAACATAATGAAAGAATCAGATAGAAATCTACATTGGTTGAAAGAGTGAAACACAATAGGAGAAAGCAAAAATTAATAATTGCATTACTTTAGGTGTAAGCCTCCATGTAATAAATACCTAAAATGAAATATCAGAGAAATATATTTTGGTTTTTGATTAGACAAATATACATATAAGGTATAAATATAAATGAAAATTCCCAAAACTTTTAAAACTGCCTTAATTAAGAATAAACTGATCTGAGAAAGTTACAATTAATTACAATGAAATGTTATATTTAAAAAAGAGCAGAAATATTACAAAGTATGAACCTGCTTCCAAAACAGACTGAGCTATATAATCCAGGGACCTACATAGACACTGAGTATAATGGGTTCTTAGAGAAATAAAAGTAAAGAGGCTAACATTCACTACTACCAATTTAAATCATCAATAAACTACAGTAATTTCAATTTCTAATGAGATTGTAATATGAGTTTATGTCACAGAAACATATGACATAAGATGTCACTCAACTGTACACGTACTTGCAAAGGGTAAATTTTGGTACTGTATAAACCCAGTTGAAAAATATAGATTTTATATCCAAGGAGAGGACCTGAAACTTGTCTTCTTTTCTTTAATTGTCCTCCATTATTAGTGAACTGATTGACTCTCACGTAAGTATTGGTTCCCCAGCAAAAGGTTATAATGTTTTATAACTATCATATCCCAGGCCTTGTCTGACAACTCTACTATCAGTTCAGAAACTGCTAGGTCTTGATTTAGATTTAGATTCTTCATGCCTGTAAACTTCTCTCTCAACATGGTTTCCTCCAAATTTCATCAGCAATATTGGCTGTGTCATTTTTAATGCTTTGTGTATGCTGTATCTTTATCTATGTTTCTATGCATGTAAATGTGGACATGCATTTGCCAATTGTGGAGTGAGAACAAGATGTAGACATGCAAATCAAGACAACTTTAAGATACCATCTTACACCTGTCAGAATGGATAAAATATAAAACACCAATGATAGCCTTTGCTAGAGAGGGTGTGGAGAAAGGGGTACACTCATCCATTGCTGGTGGGAATGCAAACTTGTGCAACCACTCTGGAAAGCAGTGTGGCGGTTTCTCAGGAAATTCGGGATCAACCTACCCCTGGACCCAGCAATACCACTCTTGGGAATATACCCAAGAGAGGCCTTATCATACAACAAAAGTATATGCTCTACGATGTTCATAGCAGCATTGTTTGTAATAGCCAGAACCTGGAAACAACCTAGATGCCCTTCAATGGAAGAATGGATGAAGAAAGTATGGAATATATACATATTAGAGTATTACTCAGCAGTAAAAAACAAGGACTTCTTGAAATTTGCATACAAATGGATGGAAATAGAAAACACTATCCTGAGTGAGGTAAGCCAGACCCAAAAAGAGGAACATGGGATGTACTCACTCATATTTGGTTTCTAGCCATAAATAAAGGACATTGAGCTTATAATTCGCAATCTTAGAGAAGCTAAATAAGAAGGTGAATCCAAAGACAAACATATAGGCATCCTCCTGAATATTAACCTTCATCAGGCGATGAAAGGAGACAGAAACAGAGACCCACATTGGAGCACCGGACAGAAATCTCAAGGTCCAAATCAGGAGCAGAAGGAGAGGGAGCACGAGCAAGGAACTCAGGACCGCGAGGGGTGCACCCACACACTGAGACAATGGGGATGTTCTACGGGGAACTCACCAAGGCCAGCTGGCCTGGGTCTGAAAAAGCATGGGATAAAACCGGACTTGCTGAACATAGCGGACAATGAGGACTACTGAGAACTCAAGAACAATGGCACTGGGTTTTTGATCCTACTGCACGTACTGGCTTTGGGGGAGCCTAGGCAATTTGGATGTTCACCTTACTAAACCTGGATGAAGGTGGGCAGTCCTTGGACTTCCCACAGGTCAGGGAACCCTGATTGCTGTTGGAGCTGATGAGGGAGGGGAACTTGATCGGGGGAGGGGGAGAGAAATGGGAGGCGGTGGCGGGGAGGCAGGAATCTTTAATAAATAAATAAATTTTAAAAAAAATAAAAATTCAAATGGATCTAACAAAAATAAAAGATGTAGACACTGGATGTCTTCTATCCTCTTTCTCCACTTTCTCCTGGGAGACAGGGTCTCTCACTGATGTATAGCTCACTAGTTCTATCATAGCAACCAGAAGCAAGCTAGAATGCATAGTAACTTCAGGATGGAAAGGCTTAGCACAGTGGTTCTCAACCAGAGGGTTGAACAGCCCTTCTATAGGGGTCGCACATCAGACATCCTGCATATTAGATGTTTGTATTACGATTTATAACAGTAGCAAAATTACAGTTATGAAGTAGCAACAAAAATTTATAGTTGGGGGGTTACCATAACATGAGTAACTATATAAAAGGCTTGCAACTTTAGTATGTTTGAGAGCCAGCGGCCTAAGATAAACAGAACCAAATCCTGGTTACACTGTGCACTTACTCTATCATCACCAAAACCACTTTGACCTCAGTCACCATTTGCTTCATATAAACGAAGAGTCAATACTAGTTTCAGTTTTCTTTAGGGAACAGTCTTAAGACACAAAACCTAGAGTCAAGAGGGTGTTATTATTTGAAACTATTTAATAAGTAGAAATAATAAAAATTGCTTGAAGCTTCATTCCCTAAACAAGTCAATCTAGGGAATATTTTTCAATTCTGTTATTGGATGGATAACCGGTTGATACCATATTTACTCTTAGAATGTGTAGTCAGTTGGGAAACAGAAAATGATGCAAGGTAGTGTAGCTCTCTCATGCAAGAATCTGGAATGAGAAGTCCTTGGTACATGTGTGCCTCAGACCCTTGTCCAGAAATAAGAACTTTGAATTGTGTCTTCCACTCACTGGTCAGGTCCCTGTGACCTGCACCAGCAGGTCACTCCTCAGTGACAGTGTCTTGAGACAGAGGACCAAGATATCAGAAAATTAAAGAGACAGGTAAGTTCAGGGCTGGGAGGCCTTGCACAGGAATGTCTTATGCCAAGCAAGTTTGTTAAGAAGTACAGCATCTAAGTACCATTTCTAGAAGAAAAATGAGACAAAATGATCATTAACTGTAACTCAGTCAGATAAAGTCAGGAAGAGGCTAATCACACAATGTAGCCCAAGGGGAGTATAGGACATCTACAGAACATGACAGGCTGAGGACACAGTGCTCTTGGGAATGATAGCCATAGCTCATAATATATAAAGCACTGGGTTCTCAGAATCTGAAGCCACAACTCCCCAAAGCCTTGGCTCCAGGTCATTATTCCCTCTGTCAATCATATTCCTGATGCTAGATAGTGACATAGGTTCCTTTTCCATATACCTGGGTCTCAGGGAAATGCTCCTTCATAGGCTAGCCCTCAACAACCCTATATTCTCACCACTTTCTTTAGCATGTTTACGTGAGCACTTCTCCCAGAACTAACATAAATCATATGTATTCTCTATGTGTTCTGTACCCTCTGTACATTCATGTCTTTTTCTTCCTCATTCTGGGGACAGGGAACTGTAGTCGATCATCAGCTTGTTCCCCAAACCAAAGAGATGCAAGCCATCAATTTCTGACTTACTTTATATGTGAGTTGAATTGTGTTTTAGGTAACTGTGCATGTGCATAGATGTGTAGGTTTGTGTGTAAGTGTGTGGACTTTAGATGACAGCCACAAGTGTCACCTTTAGGACTTTTGTCCACCTCTTTTGGGAAAGAATCTATGAATTGGCAGGAGCTCGTCAATTAAGCTAGGCTGACCAGCCAGCACAGCCTGAGGATTTGCCAGTTTTTGCTTCCCCAACAATAGAATTAGTACTGTGTCTCTGTGCCCAGACATTTTACAAGGGTTCTGGGAATATGTTTTATGCTTGCAATGCAAGCATTTTACCATTTTTTTTCTAGTCCATGGCCCACAATTTGTGCTTCTGATCTGAAGAACGAGAGGCTGCCCCAAGTTCGATTTCTTCAAAACACGGGGGAGAATTCAGTAGTCTCTGGTAATACAATCTTCTTTCCTCTTTGAAGGACCTTAGGCTGTGAATTTTGCCACAGGAATGAAATTATCTACAACATGAACTAAGTAGTCCATGAAAGTTGTACTACAAACATACACATCCAACTCCCTCTATTTCTGAGAACAGAATTTGGACTCCTTCAGTGCAAGAGTTCTATATTAGCTCTGAGAGCCCGAACTTAGACAGACTAAAGCATGCTTATTTATATTTTTACTATTAAATTTATTGGCTTGAGCCTAGGAAGTCAACTTCATTGTGCATGTGTCTACGGAGTAGAATCCCTTAGCAAAAATCTCATGTAGTTTTACACATGAGCTGGTCCCATTTTCTCATCGTTACACAATTGTTTTAAGTTATTATAATTACTTCCAGAAGGCTAAGTGTTTCTCCTCAGAAGAAAACATACTCTGTTTCAGACAATTTTTTAATGTCATATGATTTCTTTGTCACAATTAGGGAATAGTTCTGAAGAGTATAAATTAACAACCAGAATAATCTATGTGCTCTTATGACGTAATGGCTAACGGTTAAAAAATAGAAAGTGAAATCACCAGTGAAACACTGGAGAGGAGAAGGTGAGAAAGGAAGGAAAGTGGAGAGAGGAAAACGGGATCGGTGCACAAAGAGATGCTATGGTGATGTCAGAGCCAGAAATGGAGGAGATATTGGGCTGGATTTGAATCCTATTCTTCCAGCTTCTTGCATGATGGGTGGGAACTGGATGATTTTTCTGAATATCTGTGTTTGTGAATGGCATGGTCTTATAGTTTAATCGGCCACTCAATGTGGTATAAAACTTCTCTGCACACTGTGGAACACCAGGTATATGCAGATCATTACTACTAACATGGATATACAATGGTCCAGACCTTGTAATGGCAAGGAGTGTGCTGCACATTTGCTGGATTGGCGTTCTTGCAACTTGCCTCCTTCCCTTCCCTTGCTTTACAGACCCCTGCATCTCCCTAGAGCAGTGGTGCTCAGCCTTGCTAATAGTTCCATCTTCAATACTGTTCCTCATGTTGTGGTAACCAACCGTAAAATGATTTTCCTTGTTACTTTGTAACTCTAATCTTGTCACTGGTGTAAATTGTCCTGTAAATATCTGTGTTTTCTGATGGCTTTAGGTGACCCCTGTGAAAGGGTCATTCAACCCCCAGGGGCTTGTGAACTACAGGCTGAGAATAACAGCCCAAGACCTTTCCTATATCTTTGCTATCTTAACAGGGTAGACAGAAAAGGGAGACAGAGATGGGATACCCTCTAAATAGTCATTGCCTTGTTGTCTTCCATTCCAGTGCCTTCTCTCAACTCTCCAGTGTGCATATAGTCCTCTAGCAGGCTCCCACATCAAGGATGGAATGATGGAGACTGACCACATTGAAAAGATTTAGTCAGTAAAAACTTTGGAAAGGAGAGAAAATCTGCTTGGCTAGCAGAGATATAAGCCCAATGATATTTCCAGCAAGAAATACACACACACACACACACACACACACACACACACACACACACACACACACATCTTGTGTTCACATATAGCATATATATTATTTTAAAATGATGTTTTGGTGCTGGAGATATTCAAAGAAATATGCAAGTATAATCAAGGCATTCATATTTTTCTCATTCATAAAATCTATGCTCAAAACTTGGTCTTTTCTAGCCTGTCTCACTATAATTATATTTCAGAAAGAAAAGTTAGAGCTTCACCATATATTCTCCAATGGAAATGGCATTTCAGTGCTCTGTTTATAGTGTTCTTTAACCTCATCAAAATTTTAGTATAATCAGTTGCTTTTTATACGCCCAAATAATTATCAGAAATGGAAATCAAGAAAGCATCCAATTTAAAATAGCTATTGTTATTATTTTTAATAACCCAGTCATATTATGATGAAGCTTCAAGCTTTAAAATGCTTAGCTATCCCTTTTTCTTCTATAAGCAGTAATTTCATAAAAAAACTCTTGTTGCATCTAATGAGTTTTGCATTTATGAAAAAAAATGCCAACGTGGCTTCCCAAAGTAGAGCAATTTAGATTTTAAAAAGAAAGCATGCCATGTGAATTTTTATTACTCTAAAATGAAAGGACAAATCAGCAACTTGGTTGAATATGAGATAAAAAAAAAACTAAGAAAATTCAGGCTAGGGGTAGGTAGTGGTATGTCATTCCAGAATGCTAGAATCCCAGGGATATTGGGAAATATCCACAGTATCAAGTATTTGAAACTAGCCTGACAAACATATAGCAAATCTCCTTCTAATTAATTAATTGATTGATTAACTCAAGTAAGAAAAAATATCCATTAAATGGGTAGAAGGCCAAAGAATGTCTGGTTGATCTCAATCTCCATTAACCACTGGGTGGGGTTGTGGTATTGTTTATCTTCTGTCCACATCATTAAATCTATTCTTCTGTCAGTCATGTGTATGATTCCTTATTAAGATTAGAATGAATCTAATGTCTGTCCACACGAGATTAGGCATATGAATCCCTTCCGCCATCTTAAAAGCAATTATTCTAGTCTCTATTTTACCTTCCAGCAGAACATCTCTGTCTTGTGCTTTAAACACAGGAGCTGTCATAATGCTGGGCAGGTCTGATTTATATTGAGCAGGTGTATAAGTAAGGTCATTGAAAGAGGTTGAAGACATTTTGCTTCTGTAAATCTTGTCTGATCTTCCATAGGACAATGAGGGAGACATGGTGTATTCATCTTTACCAAAATTCCTTGGCTTTGGTAATACCATTTCATAGCTATAATGGTTGGGAGTGATGCATTATATCAAAATACCTACTGTATACACACACACATACATATACATATATATATATATACATATATATACACACACACATGCACCCACACACATGATACAACAGAGGCAGTTAGAATGAGAGCATTAACTAAACAGAGCTCAAAGTACATTTTAAAATATGACACTATCTCATTTTTGTAAGAAAATGAGACATACAGGAATAAGACATCTAATTACTGAGTTCATTATATGTCTTATTCCCTCTGCCTAGATGTATTGATTGAGCACAGGCACTTTGTCAAACACAGTACTAATATATCCCAACAGATGATGGGTGGTGAAAGGGGGTACCCAGGGCCGCAGTCTCTTGGAGCACAATCATGATCTTTCAGAGAAGTCCTTGGAAAGAAGGTATTTTTGAATCTCCCCCCGCCCCACCAAAACAGAAATGTCTAAAAGTAGAGTACCTTGTGCACAGTTAGATGGCAGAAATATATTATAGTAAACTGTTTTGAGGATGGCAAAGCAAGACATCTAAACGTGTCTTTAGCCATCGGAGAAGCATGATGCCAGAAGGTATGTTCAATTAGTTACAAAAATAATCCACTGGTCAAATAAAGATATAGTTAGTGGGGCTATGATAATATAATCTAGAGATTAACATATATTAAATTTAACAAATTCCTAAAACTATTTTGTGTGCCCAAAATACATATGAGAACCCAGAAATGCTCTCTCTTAGCAGGAAAATAATTAGGCTAAGTCCGAGCTAATCATTAAAACAAGGATTTATTTAAATTGTATATTTTTTCTGATTATGAAGTATTATTTTTTTTCCTATCTAACCTTTTAAGAACCTCTGTTTACTGAGTATCTTTTCTTTATCAACTCTTGGTTGCATGTGCAATATAACCCACATTAAAGTTGTGTAGATAGAGAGGGTAATTCGTATAAAATTTAGTGTTAAAACCTGATACTTGGATAAAGATACCTGTTATCCTTTGTTTTCTCAGAAAAGTTTCAGCAAATATCATGCCCCGGAGCTGTATTGTGAACATGCTGTAGCAGATGAACATAACAGTAACTAGTAGCAGAGACTCTGTCAATGGGTGTCATACTTTACCAGTTTTTATGTCTTCATTGAGAAATTAATATCCACCTTGCCATACCTACAACATAACATTGCTCCATCACTTGAAATTGACTCTGGTAATTTATATACAAAATGTAATTAAACCATCTGCTACCTGATGTTGTTTTGCATATTTCTGAGATTAAAAGCAGAAAGGAAAGTGCATTGTGAAGTGTGTGTGTATTTATGTGTATCTGTGGATGTTTGTGTCTTTGTGTGTGTGTATTTGTGTGCAGGTGATATATATATACTTTCAATCTACTTTCTGTTTTCAATTTATTCTCTATTTTCTCTATTTAAATGCATGTTATTCCATGCCAAAAGTCACCTCAGGTTTTATATCATGCCTAGAAGAACACACATTGTGTGCCAGAAAGGTAAACCCATTGAAAGTACACTCAACCTCAAGGATTAGTTGAGGGGGGGTGCTTTAGGGGGTGGGAGAGGTCATTGTTTCCAAGGAAGAAGTGCAGTGCGAAGATCAAATCCTCTTTTTCTTAAGGGGCCATCCTTGTTTCTCCATTTGAAATAGCACTCCCTAATTATAAGCAGGCACCTGGAGCTCTGGAGCTGTTATTGACAGCTTAACAAATCAACAAAAGACACACTTACACAGAAGTTGAGGAAGGGAGATGGGGCAGAGAGAAAGAGCAAAAAAAGATGGAGGGGGAGGGAAAGAGAGAAGAGACTATGATTTTGAGAGAGTCATAAAACAAATGAATTTATTGCATAGTTCCAAACCTATGACTTTTCCAAGACTTTTGAGCTCATCCAACCCCCTACTAATGCCTATAGCACCCTTGTTTCAGAACTCATCACACTACAGTAAACCATGGTTTGTTTTCATATAAGGCATACCTTATCTGTCAATCTGATAATGCCATTTTAAACAAGGTCACAAGTAACAAGAATCACATCTTCAAACTACTTCCTTGCTGTTTTATTCCTTTTGGAACCAGATCTCCTAAAACAAGATCCCTGTCTCACACAGTCCTCCTTGTCTGAATATCTGATTTCCATATGAGCTTGTGGTAAAGGTTTCAAAATAAGTTTTCTGTTTATGCCTTACATATAAACCAGGACAATGGTTGTTAACAAGTCTTACAAGTATTATTTTTGGGAAAATGATTTTACCTTGTGATATTGACATACTTTCATCACACTCCCGTGTGCACCATGTGGCTCAAATATGGAGATTTGCTGCATCAGCAATGTTAGAAAAACAGGCCTTGAGTACAGTGATACTTCCAAAATTAACACGGAATCCAACCTACCATATTCAGTAGGAATATTCTTTTCATATGATGCTACACAAGTTTACAGGCTCATATTTCCTTTCTTATGCAAAATGGACGCACCATGCTTCTGGATCATCCATTGCTGAGAGCACTTTGGGCATCATGTAGCCATTGGCCTCGTGGGTAGTGTTAAATGGAGAGCTGTACAAGATTCGACCCACTAACTTACCATCATGCACGGAGGGTAAGGATTCACAAGGCCACACTCCTACCCCCAAATTTATAGACATTATTTACTGGGGCAGAGGGCTTATGAGGTCATGTTCCTTATGAGAGAGATCTAAAACAGTTAATCCTTGCTAGGGAGGAAAGGAGAAAGGAAGTGAGATAGGATTGAGAAGGAGAGAGAGATCATTTTTCTTTTTCAGTGACAAACTGCCCATAAGTTGTCCATGTTTCTATAAGTAACCCTACTTAAACTAACTGTTCCATCATTCTAGACCTCAGTGGAGCCCATGTTCTTGTTCAGTTCACAGTGCCCTATCTGGACTGAATAGATGCTTGCCTCCCCAGGAAAATTTCATTCAGCATCCAAACCCCATTGGAAATGATTTCATCATTCTAAAAAGACAAAATAATATTAAGATAACTTTTGAAAGCATTTATTCAGTATTTATCTTATTTTGCTTGGAGAAGAAAATATCTATTCTCTAACTTAAACAGTAAGAAAACACAGTTTCACACTCCTAATGCAAATGTGCCACCTAAATTTCTATACTCCAAAGTCCTGATTGTGTTCTGTTTTTTTTTCTTCTCATACAAGTATAACATCGTTTTACCTCTAGAATTTGAGAAAAGAGATGGTTATACATAGGCTGTGTTATTGACACTCAAAATTTAAATTGCTGTTTAAGACTTACCATTAGTATCTGAAAACAAAAAACCTTCTTGTGTGTAGACAATTTCTATTCTCTCCCCCCAAGAACCTTGGATGTAACTGGGGGGATTTTAGGAACCTGAATGTTCCACATGTGTCCAATCAGGCTGTTCATGTTATATGCAGATGGCTAAGTAAGAGCACATGTCCTCCATCCAGAGAAGAGAAAAGGGGACAAGACAGAATGGTGAGTGTCCTCACAGAACAATGACATGCATGGAAATACAATAAAATGCATAGACTTAAAAGACCTAGAAAACATCAAGTGTCAGCAAAGATGCAATAAACTGAAAACCTGATTACTGCAGGACCTTAAAAGCTTAAACATAGGAGTGGGAAAAGATCTCCCAGCCATCCTATTTGGTACTTATATGCACAAGCTTGAACAAACTATATACACGAATGACCATAGCTAAACTCCTAACAGAGGCCTAAGTAAGCCAGTTTGCATCAGGGGTACAACACACGTTATAGTCATACTCTGAGAGCAGTGATCCAGCTGAAGGAATGAATTACTGGCACTTGATGTGATGTAGATGAACTCAGACTACATGCTCTGTAGATACAGAGTCAGACACAGTTTGTATGATACCACTGGTATGAATAATTGAGAATGGGTAAGCTTATAGAAACAGAAATCAGACTGACCATTGTATAAGCGTAGGGAAAGAAATGATAAATTTCATAAATAAAAACGTAAACAATGTTACTGTATTATGGATAGGATGTATACTTGTGGAATGATGAAATTGTTCTAGAATTATCTAATGTTGCCTACTGTCCAACATTGGTTATATACCAAATAAGACAGAGCTATACAATATTTTTTATTTTGATTTTGTGAGACAGGATTTCTCTGTGTAGCCCTTGATGTCCTTGACCTCACTCTGTAGACTAGGCTTGCCTTAAACTCACATATCTACCTGTCTCTGCCTCCTGAGTCCTGAGATTCAAAGCGTGTCCCACTACCGCCCAGCTAATAACATTAAATTGTTAAAATGGGAAAATTTATGAGTATTTTACCACTGCCAAACATATATTTATATGCATGGATATGCAGAAAAATATTAAGATAAATTTGGATTAAGGGCCCATCATAATAGCAATTCTAAAATATAATGTATCACTATAAAATATATAGCCATTTATACCATACCTGCTTAGCATGTTCAAGAAGGGAGAGCTAGTAGTTAGCACTGACAAAAAGAAATCTTTTTAAGAGAAAGTATCTCTAGAAAAGCATTTGTCATTGTATATAAAATAGGTCTAAACAATGAAACACTGGTTTGTCACTTTATGTGTGGCTATTGGTGAGACATGTTGGTCTACAGGCCAGAGTGTGCTTACTCTTAGATACCTGGAATGAGACCAGTGCTCTGCACTTCCCCTCATGAATTCCTACTTATTTGTAACCATGCCTATGTTTGTCCTCAGCCAAATCCGATTCCTGCAGGTTTTAATCCCTGGCTCTTGGCTAATTTTCAGTATTAGATTTAAGGTCTCTAAATGAGTTAGTTGTTCATTGAGAGAAGGTTAGAGCGTCCTCATGTAAATAAACAATCAATTTGGAACTTGAAGTTTACAGGATTATTTTCCTCGCCTAATCAAATTGGTTTTCATTCTGTGGCTTTTCTACCACACCGCAGAGAATATCCTAGATGACATTTGCAAGAGAAAACACAGTTGATAATAGGATGTGATTAGCTAAGGGTCAAGTTCAACCGGGAATGTGTTATTTTTAAATAAGTAAAAAGCAGGTGCTCCAAACTTGCACAGTGCTTTCTTACCAATCCTATTTGTGTTTAGAGTTGGAGTATTCTGGTTAGCAAACTCAGAACAAGGAAGCATTCAGTGAATTCTTGCAGTTTCCTTATCTGGTTATTCAGTGTTTTCATTTACCTCTCCATCCATATATTCCATACTCAGTGCTTATTCACATGAAATCATAAACTAATTGGGAAGACACTTCCTTCCTAAAACTCAGATATTATTGTAAAAAGGAAATACTATAGCACATGACAAAAAATATATCATATTATCAAACATACATGACAAAATCTGGGATTCTAGCAAGTCTCCTTACATCGAGTCCAAAACTAAGAAGAGCTGTGAAGCATTAAAGGGCTTACTTATCTGAAGAGAGAATAAATGATGGCCCAGGATATACATGCCAAGTCAAAGCTACTTGAATATATCTTAGTGAGAACAAAAATATGGAAAAGTGTCAAGCTGAAGAGATAGATGGATATCTGGTCATGAAAAGCCATGAGCAAGCGAAATCTCTTCCTTCCTCCCTCCCCACTTTCTCTTTTGTGTGTGAGATATGCATGTATGAACATATGTACTTATGTATGTGTGTGTATAAGTATGTGTATAGATAAGTACCAAATGAACTGAAAATATGCCTATCCTAGAAGAACACCTGAGAAGTGTAATACTGAAAACAAGAAGGTTAGCTTAGAAAATATTTTTAAACATTTATTTCTTTTTCTATTACATGTTTGAATATCTGTCTGCATTTGAACATGTGCTTGACGAGAGCCCCTAACGGCCAGAAGACGGTGCCAGATTTCCTGGAACTAGAGTTGCCCATGATTGTGAGCTGCCATGTAGGTATCTGGACTATAACCCAGGTACTCTGCAAGAGCAGCAAGTGCCTCTCTCCAGCCTTCAGTTTGGAAACTATTTTAAGAATCTTTATGTCAGTGTGAGAAGAGTATGGAGCGTGGACCTTGACCTTCAGTCTAATTAAATCTGATCTTTACGTCGTATGTTCATTAGTGCTCTTGGGAGGGTGACTATCTTGGAGGTCAGAAGGAACTAGAATAAAAGAACATAGTGAAAAAACTGTTTAACTTTATGGCCTTTCATAAATAAGCATGCTGTGAACTTATGTAAAAGATTAATAACTACTTCTACCTATATCCAATTAAAATTAAATGCAAAACCAGCATTTACTATGTACTTTTATGGCAGGACACCAAGGTTCTCCCTACCTGGTTCCAGCCAGTGTCCACTGAACCCTGTTCTTGATATACTTTTTATTTTGGTCAGAAAACTGTAGACTCACCAAACAAATATGTCTAGCACCCGTCACCAGAGTGAAACAAACACAAGATTTCTAACAGCTGAGATAAAATCCAAATGTAAAATCATGAAACAAAAGTAACATAATTTTTAGGGTATGTTTATGAAGAACAAAGACATGAATGTTAGTTAAGCTCTTATATCATGTATGTGTCAAAGTTTGTTATTAAAGTGATCAGAGGGGATTTTCATTAGGAACACACTGCTATATTAAAGACCAGACTTCATGAGCTAAGCAGAACTTTTCCATATTCAGAAGAGAATTAGTATTTTCATGGAAGTCTAAGCAATAAAGATCACGTGAGTTTGACAGAGTCAAAGATAGAGAAAATTGTACCTTCTACATGTGTCAGCTTGCTTGTAGCCATGGAAGTTTAGATAATATACTCCCATAGAGATGCAGAACCAGGTCAGTATTCTCACTGATGAGTGTACATTTTAGAAGAACAGCTCTCTGGTCCTGGAATTTTTTCCTTCTGAGTTGTAGGTTATGCATATGCATCACCAAAGGACAGAGGCATGATTCACAACTGTAACTTCATCCTAGTAAATGCTCCAGGAAAGCATGTTTAGTGGCCTGTGGCCAAGCATGGGCTGGAAGAAAAGCAAAGGAATGGAGCTGACTTGGTGGATCTTATCTGGAATTAGAAGAACCCTTGCTACAGATTTTAGGAGATATATTTTGGAAAGGTAGACTCTCATTTTGGAACACAATACAGATTCCTCCACTCCCATTCTGAATGACTATTGTAACGTATCTTAATCTCAAATACATTCCTTGAGTTTACCCCAGGAAGAAGCTAATTAAAACACAGAGCTCTTTCTCCTTCTAATTGCTACTAGCTACTTCTGTAGATATCTCCTTCTCATTATAGAATTAGTAGGAGAGAGATTGGTGCCCATTATAGGCAATTAGGAGCTGGGAAAATGAGTTTCATGACAAGCTTGTGCTCTGTCTTATGTGGTCACTTGTCAGTTCTCCTTGCGGTTCAACTCATTCTTTTGATCACAGCACAGAGCACACTGCAATTTCACTTACTATTCTGTCCCCTCCTCCAAAGTATTATGGCTCAAATACTCCTTTTTCAACTGGCCGTGGTGGTTAATTTTTCTCCTACTAATATAAAAATGAAAAGATTCCTGTCATAAATCTCTCAAACAGAGCTGAGAGGCCATGGGGAGAAAAGCCCTAGACAAAAAGTAATTATCTTGGGAACTCCCTACTGGTTCAATCCAGAAAAGCAGGCTTTCTCATGTTTTAATTTTCTCTTCTTAAAAGCTGGAAATCCCAATGCCCTTAGGAGGAAATCCCAATGTCCATGTTGACACTTTCCAATCAGAGCTGGCCAGTACCCTTAGACACCTTCTCTATCTGAACAAAACTCTCATTTGTGATTTTGTTTTCTTGTCATGTCTGGAGCTAGCTAGTATGTATGTATGTATGTATGTATGTATGTATGTATGTATATATTTATGCATGTATTATGTAATTCAGATTATAATACTACACCTTCCTCAAAATTTCTTTGCCAAATATCCTTCCTTAAATTTTACTTGACTTTCAGAAACACTAGCCTTGATTACTTCAATGTAG
Source organism: Microtus ochrogaster (assembly GCF_000317375.1). NCBI lineage: Eukaryota > Metazoa > Chordata > Mammalia > Rodentia > Cricetidae > Microtus > Microtus ochrogaster. The sequence goes on along the minus strand of NW_004949108.1, from coordinate 6,360,843 downwards.
TACTATTTTTACACACTTATGTAAGACACTGAGATCTAGGGCAACAAGCAAGGTAAATAACAGATCTTGCAACCATGAGTGAGATAGTCAAGTTTACCAGTTGAGAAGAAGGTCAGAGCTGACAGGGTTCTAAAAAGCAAAGCCAGTCTCAGCAGACTCAAGCTTGCTTCCTTGAATCCCCTCTCCCCAGTCAGGAGTGTGTATGAGACACTGTTGCCCTATCAGATATTCTTAAATGTAGGAAGAAAGGTTTGTCAAAGGTCCCTACCTGTTTGAGGAAGGCATTCACTCCAGACTGTACCATATCAATAGAACTAAATAGGAAGCCAATCAGGAAAGCTAAGGCTTCATCTTGGTGCTGTGATGAGTTAGCTCACTATAATCAGAAAAGAAAAAAAAATGCCCACAATACAGCGACAGATTAATCAGATAACCTGGGAAAAAAAGAGGACATTGCTTAATTAAGAGCCAGCATTAATTAATTGCGTGGTCAGTGACTAGTCGTGTTAGTTCATTGTCTGTAGCGCCCATCAGACAGGAATCAGGTGCTAGTGAGCAGCCAAAGGTGGGCAGAGAAGGACTTCGGTTCCTGGCTATTCTCCCATCTGCATGAGCAGTATATGACAAGAACGGTGTGTGATCCTCTGCCTGGGTGGATCAAGGAGTCAGACATATAGAGTTAGGTCTCCAAATTGGCTCACCCTATCATAAACTCAGATAATTAGCCAGTCTCAAGTTAGCTCAATATTTGTTCAATGTCTACCACAAATCCTATGAAAAGCATGTAGACCAGTGGTTCTCAACCTTCCTAACACTGTGACCATTTAATACAGTTCCTCATGTTATAGTGACCCCAACCATAAAATTATTTTCATTACTATTTCATAACTGTAATTTTGCTACTGTTATAAATCATAATGTCAGTGTCTAATATGAAGGATAGTCTCAGGCAAACTCTGTGAAAGGGTCATTTGAACTCTCCCTGCCAAAGGGTTCCAACCTACAGATTGAGCTCTAGACAATAGCTCTGTGGCATCTCAATAGCTGGTCCCATCTTCTACATGAGCTTTGTCTGCATCCACCCCAACAAGTGTCCCTTTTAAGCTTTCTTGCTGTTGAGGAATGGTGCCCACTATCTGGAGGCTGTATGTCCTGATGCAGATGAAACTGTGGTCCAGACACTGACACTAAGCATTTATTTATTTCTCCTAATTTTGATTAAGGTTGCTTATATTTTACAAAGACCTTTAGGTTCAACACTGTAATGCTATTTTAAAACTTTTATTTTTTTTTCTTTTAATTTTTTATTGAGAAAAAAAAAGTTTCCGCCTCCTCCCAGCTTCCCATTTCCCTCCCCCTCCTCCCGCCCTTTCCCCCCCCCACTCTTCTCCCCCTCCCTCTCCAGTCCAAAGAGCAGTCAGGGTTCCCTGCCCTGTGGAAAATTTAAATGCAAGTGTTTGTAGTTAAAAGCCCCCTCTTAGAAAATATCAATTTACCCTAACAGAATGGTTGACAATTGCCTATGTAGGCACTTTCTTGCAGTTGTTTGTTGTGATATCTAATGGCCTTTACACTCTGTTACATGCATGCAATCTCAAGGAGCCCACCCACCAATAAACTTATCAGGTGAAATAATTAGACTAAGAGAGGTACTGTTTTTGTCAAATTAAAACTACTGTATTCAGACAATAGTTTTCAGTTGTTTTTTTTTTTTTTTCCCCACTACAAAATTTGGTTCTTAGTCCTAATTCTTTTTCCCTATTCCAGTACTGGAAAACTTGGTTTATTTCTTGGCTACTTGATTTCTGCCCCCTTTCCCCATCCCCTTTGGACTTATCTTAACTCTAAGATAAGTTAGGGTTTCACAGTAGCTACAAATAGTTATTCTAGTTTTAATGCTTTTTTTTATAATGAGAGGAATGTAAAACTATCACTAAGAAACGTTGAACTAGGCCATGAACTAAAATTGCTGAGGAATAGTTCTCAAAGAAAAAAATGAACTCATGCCATCTGCTTAGGCCCTCGTGACCTCTCTCTTTTCTCAAAAAAGAAATCAACTCATGCCATCTGCTAATCCCCTCATGGACACTATTTTCACCTCCTCAGGTAAATTCTGCCACACATGTCCTCTTCGAGAAGGTAAAATTTTATATGTGACATGATCTCATTGACCTAAGATCTGCAATGTGACTCCCCAAATGCTCCACTTATTTCCTCAGCAGAGTAAGAAGTCAGGAGGAGACCTGATATCCTGTGATATTCTCCCAGTTTTGGCCATGAGAACATACATTATCCTTCCCAGGGTATAAGTCTGTTTCCTTGTTGAAGAATGTCATGAACCTTTGTATTTATTGTCCTTGGTGAGTATCTTGCCTACCAAAGTGTCTACCCTTTAGCTTTTCATACAGAGCGAGAGTGCCAGCTTCTCACGCATTGGCATGCAGCATGCTGCCCACACAACAGGGCTTACTGTACATTTAAAAGAAAATATTTAAATAATCTGTCTGTATGAGAAATTGCAATGTTGTTGAGGTCTTCTGTTTGTTTGTTTCTGTCCCTTTTATCACTTTTAAGAAAGGGTACCCTAAAAGGAAATCTGAAATTTTCAAACAACATTGTCTTGTCTCTCATTCCAAAAGCCTTGGTCTGGGAGAATTCCAATGGAATTTTAAGTTTGATGTTATTATAGGAGAATAAAACTTTTATTTCAGTATTACTTTAAGTTTTGCAAAGGTCACCAGCCTGCTTTACAAAAATTTTATGAGAAAGGTTAAAAGAGGGACTCATTTTAATTCTTGAATTTATTAGCAGAAGTAATTCATTGTGAGGTTTTCATGGAAGGATGGTGGCTGATTTCCTTTAGTGTTGGTTTTAATCAAAAACCACAGGTTAAAGAATCCAGGAAGCACAGTGGTTTATCTAGAAAGTCTAATATGAAAACAGGAATATTTTATCCACTTCAAAATTAATACTACTATACAATAATAAACATTACACACTTGTGTCATTTAATAAATAAGCAAATGAGAATATTAGCTATATTGTGGTAAACTTCCACAGGCTGATTATGAGGTGGTTTTCTGCTGACCTATATCTCATTCAATTCACTTCTTGAAAACCTTTATAAAAATATGAAATATGAATTTCATATAAAGTCAACCAAAATAAAATTCAATTGTATGGCTGTATTTTTGTAACTAATATTTTGCCTTGTTTTCTATGCTTTTATATTTATTTAAATATTCATTTGCATAGTAGATATTAAAAGTATTGACAATAGAAACAATTGAAATTATCAATGTATATAAAAGAGAAATATTATGATATTATTGTATGAAAATACTTGAAAAATATTAGAATTTACAGGAACTAAGGCTTATGTTTCAATGTATTTAATACAATACATTCATTGTCTCAATTAAAATGAAGGTATTGTTTATTTTAAATAATGCAGATAAATTACTAATTGAGTAAACTTGGTCTTAGAGATAAACAAATACCTCAAAATAGATTGGTTGGAATAAAAGAAGTCAAGGGGTACAGGAGCAATTAAATGTGGCTTATGGTTTTTAAAGGAGTGTATTATATAGACCCCTGGACTATCCAAAGTTCACTAAATCCAAATTTCTTATCATTTCATGCAGTTTTCTAGATATAAAATAGGCTTGATTGGGGAAATGATATGTAAAGCCAAAATGAAAATACAAAAATAAAAAGTTAAAATTTTTGAATGCAGGAATTTTTAACTGTTAACTTGAAATATTATTTTATGTAATATTTACATATGAAAATTTGAAGAAAAAGAAATAAATTGTTTCAAAAATTAATGGAAGATATTTCCTACATAAATGCCAAAACAAGCCAAATTTTTTTTAGCAAAGCCTCCAAATTGATCTGCTATGCATAGTGTAAAATAATCAAGATAGTTATTTAAATATGATATGATAATTTTGGTGTATGGACATGTTTATGAGTGTGTATATATGTGTTAGACTAACATATAATCCCCAACAATGCCTATATAAGAAGCATGGCAAGAAGTCTTATTGATTTGATAAAATTGAGCATCTTGAGATGGAAATATTACATCGTGGACTATCCAACTGGTCCATTATTGCAATCATAGTTGGCCTTAGGAGAAAAAGGATACATACATAGATACATACACTTACAATACATGATGAGAGAGAGTTTGACAATTGGCATTGGACTTGAAAATACCAACAATGAAGCCACAATCCATGAGAAATCTATCACTGTCAGCAGTTCTGGTTCATGTAGTATAGCAGTTCCAGAGAGTGCATTTTGAAAAGGATTCTAATTTCTTTGTTCTAGCTTCACACAAAGTGTAAAAGAATTAACTTTGCTGTTTCATGACACAGATCTTGTAGGGTATGTTAGAAAGCCCCTGAACAATGATATAAATATAAACAATATAATATTAAAATATTAAATAAATATAAATATAATTGGCAACAGAGGAAAATATCTGTATGTTTAATATTTTTTGCTTTTTGTTGCTGAAGTTCAAGCCCAGGATGATGCTCCTGAGAACTGTGCACTCTTCTATTGCATTAAATCCTCTGCCCCATAAATTATCTTTCTAAAATGTGTTAAGGACAAAAAAGCTATACATTATGAAAACACGCTTCCAAATTAGAGCTTATTAAAGCTCTCCAATTCATGATTCAAGAATGATTTTTCATCTGAGCAATGACAAGAACGATGACTCAGGAAGACAATCTATATAGACAGAAATGTCTCCAAGAAATCATCATAAGTTTTGTGTAAATGTAGAAAAGATACTGAAAGTCTTTGAACAATTAAAGATAAACTTGACTAAGATGTGTCAAGTCCCACAAAGAACATATGCAATATCAAGATTGTGAAGCGGTGACAAGGATACAGGAGCACCCACACAACCGTGTTGGAGAATTTGGACAGAGGCTCTCATGAAGTTAAATAGGGACCTGCAAATGAAGGATTCTCATTCATGCATTTTTACCAAGGAGAAAGAAACCTATATATTTATAAAATGACTCTGAGCATTGACAGATGCTACATTCATAGCCACACAGATGTACCCACTTACTGAAGAACAAACAATACAAAATAAAGCCAACTGGAAAAACTCCCTCCACTATAGTGAGTAGAGTGTTCTTTTATCCTTCCAGAGATGAAAGCATTATCAGTAATACATATCCAATCCTAACTTTCAAAACTAATATTCAAATGAAAGAAGCCACAAAGAGTAAACATGTGGACTCTATGACATAGTGCATATAAAATCTGAAATTATTAGAATAAAATCCTACTAGCTAAGCTCCAGGGTGGGGGTTCATGCCCTCCACATAGGATAAACAGGGAACTATAGGGCAGTGGTGGGAAAACATTAATTTCACACTGTGGTAATGTATCGTTCATAAAATATACTAGTTGCAATTACAGAACTGAACTTCATCTAAAATATTTTTGTGTATGCAAATCTTATAAGCCTCAGAAAACACCTTGACACTCAAGCAAATATTTACAGGAAAATGACAAGAATTAGATGTAAAAAAATGTGTACATGTGTTTATGTATCTATGTTTAATGTCTAGCTGACAGCAATTTATTCTCTATATAAAAACACAAGGAAGGTAGGGGAAAAGTGCTTTTTTTATGCAATATGCTAAGCTGGTATTTGGCAGCAGTACCACCTACAGTTGGCATGCTTTTCCTGGGCATTTCAAGCTGCTAATAGTCAGTGCTAATAGATTTTCTTAATGTCTGAATTATTTCATGGCATAGAATGAACACACCTGTGAATAAAGAACTGACTCTTTCAGAAATCCAGCTTGCTCATACCCACAAACTAACACAATTCATTGAGATTGAATGATAATTACTGTCTAAAAAGCCTCAAATGGGTCTTACAAAGACCCAAACTGGATTCGTTGTGTTATGGCTGAAGCAGTTATCATTATGTCGTGACTTCATCTCATCAGTATTTATTACTTAGTGATGGGTTTCTGTAATAGAAAGTCATATTTTAAATGATTGAGATGAATTTCTCAGGATTTTAATGCAGAAAATTTCCTTATCTAATCGTTGATGCTAGAGCATAAGAAATGAATAATGGCTTTGTATTTTTATTATAGAATAATTATGAATTATTAAAAAACTCAAATTATATAAAAGATACTACATTCTAAAGTATTATTTATTGATATACTAAAATTTGCCCTTATAAGCCTATGTAAATTTTCTAGTTCTGGGAAATAGTTACTAAAACATGTTATTTTTTTTAAAGATTTATTTATTATGTATACAACATTCTGCCTCCATGTATACCTGCGTGCCAGAAGAGGGCGCCATATTTCATTACAGATGGTTGTGAGCCACCATGTGGTTGCTGGGAATTGAACTCAGAACCTCTGGAAGAGCAGCCAGTGCTCTTAACCACTGAGCCATCTCTCCAGCCCCTAAAACATGTTATTTTAATAAATGGTTAACATCCTTAATTCCCAAGGCAATAAATATTTTTCAAGAGCAACACAAACCAGATAAAATGATGCTAAATGGCAATTTTTTTTAGGAATAAGAAAAAATGTAAACATAACTTGGAATTTAAACTTGTGACTCTCCTGCCTCCACATTTTTAGAATTTCTTACCAGCCAAAATGAGAATCTCACTCCTAGACAAATGAGGAGTTATATGAGGACTTTTGCCTTGTCTTATTGTATTCTAATATGTTGTGTTTAGCTATTAGGGGCCTGCTCTTTCCTGACTGGAAATTGTGGGGAATGTATCTGTGGGAAATGGAAGGTGTGTGGGGAGCTTGGGGGGGGTAGAGAGGAAACTGTGGTGAGGATGAATTGTAAGAGAAAAGAATCTATTTACAACAACACAATAATAATAATGACTATTCTATTACCAGCATGGAGAAATGGTCAGTTGACCAAAATCTATCTATAGATTAGATACAATCCTCATTAAATCTAGAATAAAATTATCTTAAATTATATATGGAAGCACACACACACAAACAAACAAACAATGAAGATCACCTAGGATAACCCCCACCCCAAATTCCAAATAAGAAAAAAGAAACCAAATACTGAAGGTATTGCATCCAATATGAAAAGTTAATCTACAGAATTATAGTAAAAATAAGATATTACTGGTGTAAAAATAGACTGAATGATCAATGGAATAGAAGTAGAATTGAGAACCAACATATAAACTCATACTCCTACAGCTACTCTGTATAAAGAGCCACTACTTATGGGATTGCAGATTGGTCCATCTATTTTGGAAATCTGTTTGGAGAATCCTCAAGAAGCTAGAACTATGTCATATGACCCATATATTCTACTCTTTCAGCATATACCCAAAGATATACCCATCTGTCCTCCGTTGGCCACTCTTGGGCATGTACACTACATCCTACTACAAAGGTTCCACTCATCTGCATTTGCTGCTGCTCATTCATAATATTCAGGAAATGGAAACAGTCTTGGTGTTGATAATCTGATAAAGGCAAGGTGAAAATACATCACAAGTACACCATGGAATATTATTCAACTCTTAAAAATGAAAACATGAAATTACAGGCAAATTAGTAAAGCTAGGATCAGTCATTTTCATTGACTGAGGTAACTCATAGAAGACAAACATATGTTGTTGCTCATATATGGGTGTTAGCTTTGAATCATCAGATATTTTCATAATTATAGATTTTTTAATTTAATAATTAAATTAAAATAATTTAATTCAAATAGATACATTACTTTCCCTTTTCCTGATGGAGGAAGGTCATTGGTTAAAAAATAAGAAACTGCTTGGCCCTCATAAGTTAAAACATAGGTGGGTGGAGTAAACAGAACAGAATGCTAAAAGGAAGAGGAAGTGAGCTCAGACTCGATAGCTCTGCTCTCTGAGGCAGACACGATGAAGCTCCGATCCAGGATGGATGTAGGCTAGAATCTTCCTGGTAAGTGCACCTTGGGGTGCTACACACATTAATAGAAATAAGTAATCAAGATGTAAGAATTAGCTAGTAAGAAGCTAGAGCTAATGGGCCAGGCAGTGCTTAAATGAATACAATTTGTGTGTCCTTATTTTGGGGCATAAGCTAGCCAGGCGGCCTGAAGCCAGGCTGTGGGAAGAGGCTGCAGCTCCCACAACATTTTCCCTTTTCTGTTCCAGCACCTTCCAGGTACCCTCTTTCCAACCTCTCCCATGTTCCATGCTCTCAAACTGATAGTCTCTCTCTCTCTCTCTCTCTCTCTCTCTCTCTCTCTCTCTCTCTCTCTCTCTCTCTCTCTGTCTCTGTCTTTCTCTCACACACACGAATTTATAAATACAACCTCCTGGGTCTATTATTTTCTTGTTTGGATGTATATGACCCCTTTGTACTGGAAATCAATAAGGGAACTCTTCCCTGGGAGAGGTTAATTCTCCCTCTCCCAACAGTCAGTAGTTGCCTGTTTTTTGTCTTGAGTTGAGACTCCATGATTCCCCCTATCCTTTTAGCTTGTCTAATAATATTGCAATTGTTTCTGGTTTATGTAAGCATTCAGTTTTCAGAGAGACTCTTTCACAGCAGACAGCCTGGTACTTTTCCTACAGTTTAGCTTTTATGGTACAGAAAACACTATGCAAAGCTACCAAGATAGGGAAACAGTTCAACAGCTCTACCCTGATGCAACACCTAGGAACCTCAATGATGATCAGCACGGCAAGACATTCTAAAGGAGCAGTATGTGACCTTTGCCTGTTGATGGCAACCAACAACTGTCTAATTAGAATTAAGGTCCACTCAATGGGAAGTTGCTAGAAAATTAGACAATTTCCAGGGCTCATGGGATCAGGTACGGCCATCACTTTGAAGTCTATGTTAATTCCTTGCTCCATTCTAAATAGCATCCTTATATTCGCAGTTAAGCATAGCAACACCTCTCATCAAAGAAGCCTCTCTTTACAGCAGAGAGAGCCACCACAGAAAATCACACAGGACACAATGTGGAAATCAGTGGATCATGTAGATCCCAGCCCCAATAGCTCCATATTTATCATAGCTTCTGTATTTCATTTTGAATAACCACAGATGTCAGGAAATGAATAACGGACCAAGGCTTTCAAGACAGGAAAGACAGAACATAACTGTATAAAGGGCTAAAGGAAAATAATGAACAGGAGAGGTTAAATGCAGAGAGATAACCAACACAAACAACATTTTGGAAAGGTCATATCAAAGCAAGGTACATTAGACGTTTCCTAAAATATATAAATATATAAAGTATATGTATTCCTAAAATATATAAATATTTTACTATAATTTTTCTACAATGGAGAAACAATGCCCCTACTACATACTACAAACTAACAAATAAAAATATATGCCAAGAATGGGTTACCTCTTTTGGAATTGTTGGCCAATCGGGATCCCATAGTATTCAAACTTTACAAACTGCTGTCAATGCTCTGGTTATTCCCCAGAACTTAATGGCAGGAACCTATTGCTGAAGGCACCACTTACTTGAGTCAGAGAACACAAAGAAATCAAGCTGCTGCTAGCCTGTAAGGTCAATGCATACTGTGGGCCAACTTTCATAGTTTTGAAGGTGGTGTGTATGCTAACAGAGAAGAAAAGTCAACATCAACTGCAACCAGCTGTGAACCCTGAGAGCTGCAATAAAAACCAAACTGGGGAGACAGGACCACAACCATGACCATGCAGAAGTTAGTTATTTACCCATAACTAATAATAGTGGCATGATTCTTGTGTGAAGGAGCAACCTCTTTCTCATTACCATTAAGGCCTTCTCCTCAAATGAACTTCATAACCTGACACTGTTACTGAGCCCAAGAATCTGTGGCTAACCAGATCATAGGCCCTTAGGAGGAGACCTAGTACACTCATTCTACTAAAGAGGCAGAGAATAAAACTGACTCCTAATGATTTATACCTCTAGATTAGTACATGCCCCAAAGCCCATCAGAGAAGTATGTCCTTTGATGGGTAAATAATTAACTCTTGCATGGCAGCATAGTGAAATATTATTAAGCAATAAAATATAATAACTTGTCAAAACATGAGATGCTTCTATTTAAATCCACTATGTATAAATGAATGAACAGAAATTATGTATTCTGAAAAGACCATATAAAATGGGACACAACTGTATGTCATCTTAGAAGCTAAAAGTGTGGCTAGTTATCAAGATTGGGTAAAGTGCACTTGTCCGGGGAAAAAAAGGAGAGCTAAATAGCAGAAGGAGGAATATTTCATAGGTAGTGAAAAGATAGTGCATGCTGTTCTAATGGTTGGCATATGGAACTAAGTATTTATTAAATCATAGAATTTTAACATGTTAACCTTAATATATATATATATATGAATTTAAAATATCTTTTATACAGTTGAAGATATAAAAATGTAATATGTAGTACAAAAAATAATTGTTATTGTACAAATAAGTGAAATATGTAAGACTGACAATAATAGATGCTTAAAATTCTCTGGTTTTATATATTAATAATTCTGGCATTAGTGTATGTTTCTACTGGAAAAGAATAGGCAAATGAAAGAAATGTGGTGCAAGCCATGTTACTCCCTTCTGGAATAGGGGTTTACTGAGAAGCAAGAGAGAGTGTTACAATGCTTGACTTGTGCTAAACTAAAGTACACCAGAGAAATCCCACTGAGATGATGTCTACATGACTTGAGACATGAAGTACTGTTTAACTTCATGTATCTGGTAATTACAGAAAGAAACATACCTAGCTCTGGGTATGCATGTGGGATAGGACAGATGTTCTTCTTATTTCATAATTCAGTTGCCTGATACCTGAAAGATCTAGGAACAAAGATGCCTCAGTAACCAAAGGACAAATATTAAACAATTCTGGTGTCAAGCCATCTTCTGGGTTCCTCTTTGGAAAGGCTGAGGCTGTGATTACTATCAGGACTTCTTTAGGATGCTCTGGGACATGCACAGAGCTGTAACGTTAAAACTAAGTGTGAGCTTTGAGAGGTACTACACAAAGAATGCTGCAATGCCCAAAGTTTGGCAAAGTGGATAACAAAATCAAAAGGATTGGATTATTACGTCAATATACAAAAGTCCATGAGTTCACAATGGTATCAGTAAAGATGTAACATAATAAGTGACATAGAAACATATCTTCCAAGAAGTGCTTACCCTACCTAATGCAGAAATTTAACCCCTAAGAAATGGTACCTGGTTTTCAGCTTTTTAAAGAATAGGTAACAAATATGAGAATTCTAGTGGTAAATGTCTATATTTTGGGAATGTGGGACACATTACACACATGGTAGAGAAATATATATTCCATAGGATCAATGTTCACAAGTATAGTAACACATTATACATACAAACTTGTATCTTTCCAATAACTATACAAACACAAAGGGATAACAGACAAATCCAAAGCACAATGAATATTATTAAAAACATAAATAGCAAAAAAAAAAAACATTCCTCTAAACTGGTGGGGCTGTCATGAAGACAAAATAAAACAAAACAAACAGCTAAAGCCCAGAAAGTTATCACATTCAAGGAGATGTTAAATGTGCTGTGGAATCCCGAGGAGTCCCTTTTTGAGAAAAACAAATAAGCAAACTGAAGAATGTTAGAGAAATCTAAAGGTTCAGAAGTAAGCATTTACCACTTACCAAGAAATGACAGGCAACTAAGGACATCTGGGATCCAGAGAAACAATCCTCCCCAGGAATGAGCCTCCTAATTGGTTAGCCGTTTCCAAGTGGTCAGCCCTGTCTGTATAAACATAGAAGCAATACTAAATTAATTCTACACACGGGGTGTATATAGATATGATAATATTATATATGTATATGCAAGTGTGCGTAAATGTGCATGTGAATGTATATATGAGAGTGTGAGTGTGTGCTTCACAATGACAGTTAAAGAGATGCTAGGAACTTGAGAGGAACTGTGGAGCACAGGGTGGTACATAGGAAGTACAGGAAGGAAGAAATTAAATGGAAGAAATGCAATTATATTTTAATTTAATATATGTAGGTGTATATATATATGTGTATATATATATATATAATTTTTACAATGTGTTGGCCCAGTGATATGACCCACTGTGTAAAAAAGTTTGCTTTTAAAGCAGGTATATATACCTAAACACCTTATAATAAACAAATATTTGAAGTAATATGTATAAATCTTAAGAGCTATAATCTTGGTCCCTAAGTCTCCTGATTATTTCACCTATGAACATAATCCACTTTAAAAGTTCCCTCAAATTGCTAATACTAGAAATCAATAATATTACAATAAATCTCTCCATGTAGCCTCCCCATATACAGGCATTCTAGCAAAACAGAACGTTTTCTTTACTCTCAGTATTTCAAAGCACTTCTTCCTCTATTGTCATGGTTAATGTTGCTTATCAGCTCTAAAAACTAAAATCATGGATCTAGAATCAATCAAAAGATATACCTTTGAGCTGGTTGGTTAGCGGTGGTGGGGACACAAACCTCAGGGTGGCCAGCACTTTTCACAATGCTTTCAGACAGAGGTCTGAGGAGACAGCTGTGCTGCATTTGCCTGCCTGCTTTCACTGTGTTTTGCTTACTGCATCTCCTGCTGTGTTGCCATCCCTACAAAACTTCTTCACTGGCATGGAATACCAGATATTTTTATTTTGTCTTTCCAAAAAAAGAATAATGATTATTGACTCTCCAGAGATCTTTGAGGCTTTCAGCACCATACTGGAACTGAAGAGGTATTCAGCCTTGTGGCTTATGCAACTGCAGGATTCTTAGCCTCCCTAAAATGTAGGCAGTCATTTTGAACTACCCAGTCTGAATGATGTAAGCCAGTCTAATAATTTCCTTCTGTAATATATGTTCATTTGACTATTCCTTTTCCTTCAAAGAATCCTGACTAATATGTATACCTTCCTGGATAAAAAATTCAGATGATTTTCTGAAGGTAGCATGTAATTGCAGATTTTCTTATGCCTGAATGTAGTTTTCTGCACCCCATATTGCTTTCAAGAAATAATTAGGAGCTGTGATGGGAAACTGGGTTGTGCTGGTGTGTATGTATATGTGTGTGTTGATTATACAACTAGTGATATTATATATTAAGATGATATATTTGAATGTCTATATCATCTTGCACTTTTAAAATGACAGAAGTGGAGGAGATAAAGTATTACAGTACAAGAAAGTTGCATCATGTTTTCCACATAACTATGATGAATGTTATAACTATACTTAATGTACTATATAAAAGCGATTCCCAAGAAAATGTCCTTATGAAATTCTGTACATTTAAAGCAACTAGAAACTATTACTTTTCTGTCATCTAAACCCAGTGATTTTGAAATATGTAAAATGTAATCATTGCATGAGGCAGTGACTTGCCCAAGGCTATAGACAAACAGTAATAAAATCAATACTAAAATAATGTCGTTTGTGCACCAGCAAGTTCCGCGCCAAATGCTCATGGAAACATGAATGCTCTAATGAAACATGGAGGTTTCAAGATTGTTTCAAGGAGGAAATAAACAATGGAAATGATAGCACGCAAAGCAGAGAACACGGCAATGCGTATCTCATGTCAGGTGGTTCTTAGATGACAAACCATATTTTAACTACTTCATATCTGTTGTCTTCAGACATAATTCATTCCACAAAAGGGAGATTTATAAATTATAATATCCACTATGCTATGGAAAATTGATTCAGATTTTATGTAAATTGCTCGAGAGTTAGGCAGATAGTAATGATAAGAAACATGATTCGGGGTGACTAAGACCTAATATATAATACTTAATTCAATAATTTTTCCTACATGTCTATATACATAAATCATGAATTCTCACAAAAAAAGCTCATATGACATCAGATATGGATTAGATATTTATGAAGACTTCAGCAGCTGCCATGAGTCCCCAGTGAAACTGTAGCCGCTTGTCTACACTTCTAACACTGGAGTGTATGTAGCTCAGACCTTGAAATTCTCATATGTGCCACATTTGATCACACATTTCTTTAGCTGTGACTCCTTTCATTCCTTCTGTGGTGTTTCGTATATTACTAATTTGTCCATTTCTATTTGGTAAAGCACAATGTGTCATGTGTATGACACACAACTTAAAGGTTGCTCTCACAATTCCGAGGTATCTCTATTGAAAACACATTTAAGTAGGCAACACTCTAGTTTGTACTGGATTTAGGAATATATATGTATGTATTACATAGGGAATACGTATTTAGGGTTGGCATTACTGCATGAATCCAGATGCGTGGGCACATGCAATATGCTAGATAATGTCAGGCAGACCCTATTAAATCTGCAGCCATTGAACATTTTAACACTCTGAATCCTCTCAAACATGTATGCTCAGTTATCCCCAAAGGTTAATTTGTTTATGTCTGCTCTAAAATTAATCTGTCTTCAAATATTTACTAATAATGAATTAATTAATTGGAGAAGGCACCTCTCTAGTTGTCAAATGTGGTGAAATTTTCCTTCTGTCTCAGCCTTCCAAGTGCCTGGGTCTAAAGAAACATGTCTTCCCCAAGCTAAAAACATGTACTGTGATCAATGTTTTCCTTTATTACTATGTTTGTGCCATGCCTAAGAAATATTTTCTGATATAAAAAAACAACTCTTTATAGGTCACATTTATTCACATACCCTTTGAAGTTAAATTAAGATCAACAAATTCTCCTTTTCATTTATTTCGGACATTCCTCCAGGAAGTAGCCTTGATGAAGATATTGAAGATTTGGGAGGTGGCCATGATGCACAGGCCATCCCCCCACACTCACCCACAGCAGAACATCACTCATTAGCAATACAGAGAGAGATGCAGAGGGTGCCAGTTTCCTGTGAGTTCAACCCATTTGCTTCTCAGGACTCTTCTTTGAACATAGAATTTCCATAAAAATATCCCCAATTTCACCCCCAGCCATTAGCCATGATGAGTGCCTTTCTTAGCTCCCAACAAGACACCAATTGTTACTTGGATCCTTTGTTACCTACAAGGTGTTCCCTTGAGCCCAGTGGTCATTCTGTTCTTTTATGCAGTTCTGTTCCTCCCTAGCTCCTCCCACTGGGTAGCTAGCTCTCAGTGTGTTTCAGCCTCCTAACTCACAGTTTGCAAAGGCTAAAATTGGTTTATTAGGTACTGTTCTGATTTCAAGGTTCTAACTTGCATAACTATCTTTTGGAGCACATTGGCTGAAAATACAATCTTTCACTGTAATTGGAATGACTACTTTGTCCCAGCTGCCCAACTGGATTCCTGTATCCTGGCTTTCTGTGCATGCTCATTTATTTGTGTTTGAACCAAACCAAACTGTTGTTTTCCAACTCCCTTATGTAATTAGAAAATTTGATAGCTAATGAGGTAAATCTTATTAGTTTCCCAGAAAATAAAACGACCTTGAATTTATGCAATAAATCCAAGTCAATAATCTTCTGTTTTTAAAAATAGGTGTATTCATTTTCTTAATATTTGGTTTACAATTTTCCAGCTGTGGTTTTTGGCAGAAATGACTCAATAGTTCTTTTTAAAGATATCTCTTAACTTGGATGTTTCCATTGTGTTCAAATATTTGTGGCATCTCTGACAGTTTCACTTTTTTCGTACATTTAAAAATGTCATGGTGGCTGCATGTTGTATCTCAATGTATTTACCAAAGGATGTCACTGCGACTTCATGTATTTACCAAAAGTTTTAATTATTGTCACATTGCAGTGTGTTGGATTATGTTTTTATTGTTTATATTGACCTATATATTTTTTTCTCTGCTTCCTTCTCTTCCTGCCCTCTTCCCTTCTACCCTCTCTTGTGACCTCCTTGCTCCCAAATTACTCAGAAGTTCTTTCTTATGTATATCTATGTATGTCTCTCATAGGGTCCTCTTTGTTGTCTAGATTCTCTGGGGTTTAGACACTGACAAGAGAACACATATTATATTTGTCTTTCTGGGTTACCTCAGTCAATATAGTTTTTTTCTAGTTCCGTTCATTTGCCTGAAAATTTCAAGATGTCATTAATTTTTACCACTGTGTAGTACTCCATTGTGAAAATGTACCACATTTTCTTAATCTATTCTTTGGTTTAGGAGCATCTAGGTTGTTTTCCGGTTATGGGTATTATGAATAATGCTGTTATAAACATAGTTAAGCACATGGCACTGTGGTATGATTGAGCATCCTTTGGTTATTTACCCAGCAGCTGTATTGCTGCATCTTCAGATATAGATTATTTCTTCATTTCCTGAGAAATTGCCATAGCAATTTCCAAAGTGACTGAATAAGTTTGCACTCTCATCAGCAATGGAGGAGTGTTCTCTTTACCCCTCATCCTCTTTAGTATAAATTGTCATCAGTGTTTTCAATCTTGGCCATTCTGACAGGTATAAAATAGAATCTCAGAGTTGTTTTGATTTGCATTTCTCTGATGGCTAAGGATCTTGAGAAATTCCTTAAGTGTCTTTCAGCCCTTTATGATTTGACTGTTGAGAGCTCTCTGTTTAGTTCTGTACCCCATTTTTTATTTGATTATGTGCTCTTTTAATGGTAAGTCTCTTGAGTTCTTTGTATATTTTGGAGATCAGTCCTGTGTTTGATGTGGGGTTAGTGAAGATCTTTTCCCATTCTGTAGGCTGTTGTTTTGTCTTGTTGACTATGTTCCTTGCTTTACAGAAGCATTTTAGTTTCAGGAGGTCCCATTTAATTGTTTCTCTCAGTGTCTGTGCTACTGAGGTTATATCAAGGAAATGATCCTGTGCCAATGCGTTCATGTGTACTCCCCACTTTCTCTTCTACTGAAATTCAGTATGGTTGGTTTTATGCTGAGGTCTTTGTTTTATTTGGAATTGAGTTTTGTGCATGGATATATATATATATATATATCTGTTTTAATATTCTACATGTTGCTATCCAGTTATGCTAGCACCATTTGTTGAATATGCTTTACTTTTGCATTTTATATTTTTAGTTTCTATGCCAAAAATCAGATGTTTGTGGGCATATGGATTGATAATCTGGTTCTTTGGTTTGGCTCCATTAATCCCCTGGTTTGTCTTTATGCCAATATCAAGCTGTTTTTATTACTGTGGCTCTGTAGTGAAGTTTTAGTCAGGGATTGTGATACCTCCAGAAGTTTCTTTATTGTACAGAATTGTTTTGGCTATTCTAGATTTCCTTGTTTTTACATATGAAGTAGAGTATTGCTATATTGAGGTCTGTGAGGAATTTTTCTGGGAATTTGATGGGCATTGCATTGAATCTGTAGATTGCATTTAGTAAGATTGCCATCTTCACTAGGTTAATTCCACCTGCCCAAGAGCATGTGAGATCTTTCCATTTTCTTCTGTCTTCTTCAATTTCTTTCTTAAAAGATTTAAAGATCTTGTCATATAGGTCTTTCACTTGTTTGGTTAGAGTTACCCAAAGATGTTTTATGTTAACTTGTGACTATTGTGAAGGGCGATGTGTCTCTAATTTCCTTTTCAGCCAATTTATCACCTTTGTAAAGGAGACCTACTGATTTTTTTAGTTAATTTTATATCCTATTACATTACTGAAGGTGTTTATGAGGTGTAAGAATTCCCTGGTAAAATTTTTGGGGTCACTTAAGTATACTATCATATTGTCAGCAGATAATAAGAATTTTACTTCTTCTTTTCTAATTTGTATTCCCTTGATCTCCTTTTTTTGTATTATTGCTCTGGCTAGAACATCAAATGCTATATTGGATAGAATAAATAAAAAAAACCTAAGCTGTAGATAAAATTCTATACATGTCAAAGTAGTGAAATGTATTATACTTCAGCCTTCACAAATTGTTTTGAAACAGATAGTACATTGCAGCTTTTATAGAAAGACAACCGGACTCCTAAGTTTAAGGGTCACAAAATTCATAATTGACAGAGTAAGAATTTGAGCTTTTGTCTCTCCTTGTCTAGAACTTATTATATGGCCATATCTCTCTCATGTTATAGAGCATAGCATACTATCACAGAAATTTAGTTTCCATATTTTTAATAAATCATTTTAATGCCCAAAGGGCATTATTCACTCCAAGTATAAGCTTTCTGAGCCAAACCAAATTGGAATGAAATAGTTTGAGAATGAAAATAGAACATTTACAAGCATGTTAGAATTAAATAATTAAATATTTTCTCAATTATTGTTGAATTTAGAGATTATTTTCTTTTGGAGCAGACAGAATTTTCTTTTGTACAGATTTATGGTATGTTCAAATGATAAATAACTATTTAAATATCTTGAGTAAAGCAGTCAATCCTCTCCCTATTCAACTCTGTGACAGGTGCTTCCCAAAGATAGAAGAGCCTTGGGTTGTACAAAATGCCTTAGGCAGGTTTATCTCTTGAGCCTTAAGTGAAATGGCTTCTGATGAGCTGGCTCATGTTCTACATGTTTACTAAGTATCTAAGAACAGTTTGGTAATCGCTCAGGATAGAAGTAGTGATAGCTTTCATGCAGGAAAGGACCTGAGCAGATAGACATTCTTCCAGGTGGTTACGAAATCATCCTTGAGAAGCTCTGAAGGGAAGTCTCATAATAGACTTTACAATATAAATGGTACATACAATTCAGAGATGTTTCTATTTTCCGTGAAGCAAGACAACTCTGTCCCTGAAACCTCACTAAGATGATTATTGACATTGTCTAATTCTATAACAGTTAGTTTACCAGATTTAGATTGTTTACCAACGTTTCTTCATGTAGATATAATAATACCTTAATACCTTTCAATGAGTCAGGGAATGTGTGTAATCTACTTTAGGCATTATCTCATTCCTTTGCTCATAAGAACTCAATGAACATTAAATTTATTGGAATTCTGTAGCTTGAAATTAATTTACTTAACTTGCATTAAGCCCTGGGGTTCTTTCATCTGTCAATGAATTTCCGTGTGCGTTCCTTAATAAGTGGAAATATGTTAAGGTCATGCTTAATGACTAGGATGCAACAACTGTAGCATCTGTTTACTAAACTTCAGTTCTTCCTTTATGCTTCCTAAAAATAATATTTATTGGTAGAATAATTTCTCAAATGAACAGTCCATAAATAAAGGAAGTATGTTATCGACATTCTTCTCTTAAGATTATTTTATTTGATTACTTCAAGTGTTTATGGATTTTAAATATAATTTCCTTTCCATTTATACCACAAAATTGCATTCTCTGAAAATCAAAATAAAATACTGCAAAAGTAGAGTAGGAGGTCAAGATAATAAATATGATTCATTTTATTTAAGCATGTTTAGGATATAGTGCATTTTACTAGATGCAAAACAATCAAAAGTAAGGTTTGATATGAAAATGTTCAGATGTCCTGAACCATTGTGAATTTACATTAAAAAATCTATTAAAAATTGCCTTCAGACAACTTAGTCACTTCTAATCTTACCTGAGTATGGGAATGAGTTAGCTAAAGTTCATGAGTCCTATGATTTTCAGTGGATTTTGAGTTTCCCTTGATATTGATAGAAGCCTTGCTTATGCTGCCCAAGCAGCAGCATGTGTATAGTCTTTAGCCAACCCTCCTTTTCAAATATTTATTTCTCACTGTGGGCTTCATCTGTGTTACTCCTTCATCCCCCCCCCCCAAATGGAAACATTAGTGACTCTATGTTTACCTATAACTTAATGTTTTGAATAATTTTCAGGGGAGCAGGGATGTGGTATACTTGGAGCCAGGGAGATCACTCAGTGGGCAATGAGATTGCTGTTCAATCATGAGGCTTTAGGTTTGGATCCCCAGCATGCAGATAGAAGCTGTAGCTTATACCTCTTACCCCAATGTTGTGTGTTGGATGTGGTGCCATGACAAATGGACTCTAGATGCTTGCTGGCCAGCCAGTATAACCCAAACAGTTAGCTACAGCCTCGGCACGTGACCCTGTTCAAAAGAATTTCTTGGATAATAATAAGTAAAATGTCAGGCTCAGCCACTGGCCTTGGTCTTATGCACACAAACACATATGTACATGTACCCATGCTTGCACACACCATATTAGTTGTCTTTATTTCTATCATTCACATTATAAATATTAATATTTTATATGTATGGGTGTTTTGCTTGCATGCATATCTGTGTTTGAAGATCCTATGGAAGACAGGGCAGAGGACAGTTATGGTTCCTGTTGGAATAGAGTTGCAGACAGTTGGGAGCTGCCATATAGATACTAGGAATCATACCTAGATCCTCTGGAAGAGGAGTCAGTGCTTTTAAACATGCCCCCATTATTATCTTAAATATAATTCAATTGTGTATTTATCAGTAGGGTAGGTTTTCTAGGGCCATTATGGGGATTCACCAACCCTCATGAGTCTCCACTAAATTATTTCAGGTGAGTTTATATAATGTTCTCTGTCTTTAAATCTCTCCCCTTACTCTGCAATGTGCAAACAGAGCCTAGAAAGTTCAAATTGCTTCCAAGAATTTGCACCAATGGTTTGGAGCAAAGCAAATCATGCCAACTTTCTGCAACTTTCAAGGCTTTTATGAATGAGTCTTGGATCAAGGTGCTTTGTAGGTCTGTGGGTTATTACAGCATTAAGAGGAATCATTAAGTTTCTAGTCATTATGCTTATTTTTTAACCGTAAAAAAGCCATAGTGCAGAGGAGAAGTTTTCATTCCGTCGTAAGTCATCAATGTATTCTGCCCCAGAAAATTCATCCACCGTGCCTTTGGGCATGTTCTTCTCCAACCAGACCAAGTACTGGATCACAACCACAGAACCCACAGCTCCTAAACCACCAATGTGCTCCTTGACAAGTGACCACATAGGGACGCAAGGGATAGACCTTTGACTGTGAAGTAAGGAAGCTGGGCAAAGGTGCGCTGTAATGTGGGGATCAACCTGGGCAGCCACACTATCCCAGACACCTCTGGCACTCAGTGGGCATTTTAATCTCCTAAGGTGTCACAACCACGACCATGCTATTAAAGCTTCCCATGTCTTTGAAGCACTCTAAAAAAAAAAAAAAAAAAAGCCATAGTGCTGAAATGGCTAGCTTTTTATTTTACATTAAATGACCATTGTTGGTTATTTTGAAACTGAAAATCCTACAGTTACAAACCTTTTAAACAAGCTGCCCCTCTCTGGATCACAAAGCATCGCCTTCTTTTATCATTTGTTTTCCTTAGACTTCTAAATATAAAACAAATCCATTCTACATAAAATGAAAGTAAAGGAGGAAAAGAATTAAAGCATTAGTAGAAGTCTTGGTTGAGGGGCTGAATGAATGAATCATAAGCTTTCTCCAAAATATGAATATTTTATTTTTAAAATATATATGACAAGCAGAAAAATGATGCAACTCAACTCAATTTAAATACAAAATACATGCAGTAGCTGCTGACTTAATGCATATCTGTGTGCTCTCTATGCCGCCTCTTCATCACGTATTCCATGTGCTCCAAAACTGTAAGTTACTTAGGTGTATACAAAACTGACCAAATTGGGAGTAGATAAATAAATACATACATACATACATACATACAAACATACATACATACATAAGGAGTTTTTGTTGTGTCTAGTTTAATTTTTGAAACAGAAAATGTGTTTTTTTTCTCATAAAATGTATGTTCTCTGGTAAAGCCTATTTGACAAAAATCCAGTACTCCTGAATTGAACAAATGTGTGTCATTTTGCTAGTCAGAAGAGGATGAACTATCTCTCCGGTATGATATTTCTCATCTTTTGAAAGCAATTAAATGTAATTTCCTGATGCAAGTAATCAATATTCTTCTGCTTTAGTTTACTTGCTTATGGGGAACTCATGGAAGTCCTCAAGCAAGTATCATAACAATTCAATGGTTTAAATATCTGAAAAGCATAAAGCTAAATGATATTCATGGAATCACTAGAACGAATGTCTACTCAAAGAAAGGGTACATTTATTTATTTATGTATCTATCTATTTATATTATCTTTGAAATGTTCATCCTACAGAAATTGATGAATTTTTTCCATAGAAATTTACCCAAATGATTCTGAGATCATATTCATGAAAGGGTATTAATTAAGGAAGAATAATGCTCCCAGAATCTTGTTTATCTAGATCTCTCAGCAGTTACACCATGGTAGTAAATTTTAATAAGTTGAATCATCCATGGAAAGTATGACTGAAAGCATCCATGATAATGTCATCAATGATAAAACATAAAGCATAAATACATCAACTTACTTATAAATAAGAGGGAAGAATGAATATTTCTCTATGCAATTAAATGTGGCTGCCAAGACTGACCACTCTGTAGCAGAACAACGTGAGACCTGCCAAGACGTCTCCTAGCATCTGCTCTCCTGGCATTAGCAAGGGAATCCAGGTGCAGAACAGTCATTGGCAAAACCTCAGATTAAGTTCTGAGATTTGTAAGAACCCAGATGACAGGTAGGATTCTCAGCCAAGAATAGGAGATGGCAATTCAGACAGAGTAGGAATGCAAAAAAAAAAAAAAAAAAAAAAAAAAAAAACCTCAGAAATTATTTAAAAACTACTGAAACTAAGCAATTCGGAGGGAAGTTTCCCCAGGCAGTTTTTATTGCACATATTATTTCTGTCTGGTAAAGTATAAAATACTACCCATTTATTGTGTTTCTTTTTTCTTGCTGCAACAGAAATTAATATGGACTGACTTTAAGATCGTGTTTTGAACTTTGCCAGGAAAATCAGAAAGCAATGCCTGCTCTTATGAGATAGAGAGGCCACTGACACAATATAGAAAGAATTCCACAATATAGAAAGAATTCCATCTAAGTTCAGCTTGAAAACCAGTATGTTCTTTGTGTTACTCATGAGTGCTTCAAAGTATCAACACCACCCAGAATTCTGGGCAGCTCACAGGACATCTATACACCTGAAGAGTCCTACCAGCAATATGGATAACATACAGAAAAACCTGTACTACCAGACAGCCTCTCTGGAATCATAGAGGTAGGTCTAACAGTGACTCTCCTCTTCTGAGGCAGTAACTTATTCCTTAAATAATCTTATGGGGGAAGGCAGAGCCCTTGTGGATTTCTTGATATCTCCCTTCCTTCCATAGGAGAAGGAAGTTAGGTCAGATACTATGAGGGTCTCACGGCTTCTCTAATTCAAAATGCTAATGGTTATGTCCAGTGCGGAGGGTACAACCAGAGGACATGTCTTTATCTGAGTGTGTCTGAGATCTATTCATTATGCAAAAAGTTGTCCACAGTGTACAATCTAATGTGAAGCTTATAAGAGGTAGCTGCATTGAAGTGAAATATTGAAAGTTCACATCAACCCCTGGTATTTACCATGTGAATGGACCATCACAGAGAAAGAAGGTGTGTAACCCAACACAAGGGGTTTATTGATTAATAATCTCAACTGTCAGCTTGATAAAACCTAGAAACATGGGAGACAGACCTACAGGCATGCTAATTGAAAATTACCTTAATTTTCGAAAGCCACAGAGAAACCCTGTCTCGAAAAAAAAAAAAAAGAAAATTACCTTAATTTTTATATTGGATTGGGAAGATATTTCTACTATGGGTATTAAACTTCCCTGTGCTGGGATCCTGGAGTGTATGAAAAGAAGAAAGGGGACTAAAGACAATTGACCATTAATTGGTCTGCTTCTTCTCTGTGCGATGTGATCAGCTACTGCAAGCTTTTATAGCTCTTCCCCACAATGACAGACTATAATTGTGGGTTA
This sequence comes from Microtus ochrogaster, assembly GCF_000317375.1. NCBI lineage: Eukaryota > Metazoa > Chordata > Mammalia > Rodentia > Cricetidae > Microtus > Microtus ochrogaster. Next base: position 6,337,109 of record NW_004949108.1, on the reverse strand, counting down.
TAAACCCAAATAAGCTCTTCTTTCCAAAGTGGTTTGTGTTAGGGAAATTTACCAGAGTAAAAGAAATTAGCCAAGACAGACAGCTATCATTAGAGATGAAGAACCAAAACCTTTTATATTCTGTGTATAGGTTTGAGCAAGATCTCAATTTAGAACCAAGATTATGATATATGCTGTATTTTCAACTATCTGAACTTTCGAAATGCTGAAAATATGTTTTAGACTTCACCAATATTATAAATAAATAAATATTGGTCACATGGTTAGAAACCTAAATAAAATAAATATTTCCTTACTGATAATAGTATGAAAATCATAGAACTCAGTAAAAGAATATTTTTAAGTTTTTCATTTATACAGACCATTCTAGTTTGCATATCCCTGCATGCTAATCCTATCTCTTTAGCCAGTTTTGAGAATTCTATGTACGTATACATAGCCAATTTTAATTGGATCATCCATTTTCTGGATTTTTATTCATTTGTTTTGGGGGTTCTTTGTATATTCTGAATATTAATCCTTTTTGTTACTCACATATCTAGTTGAGAAAGATTGCCTCTCGTGCCATTGGTTTGCTTTTCACTGCATTGAATGACTGCTCTGCTGTACAGATTTTTAATTTTATGAAGGTCAGTTTGTCAATTGTTGGACAAACACCCAGGCCAATGGAGTCCTATTTAAAAAGACTTTTCTTATACTTATATGTATAATTTCTTTTGGAATTTTTGGCATTTCAGGTTTTACATTGAAGTCTTTGATCCAATTGGAGCTTATTTAATAAAGGGTGATTGATATATCCCTCATTTCTTTCTTCTGTGTAGTGAGCATCCAATTTTCTCAGCACTGTTTGTTGAAGATGTTGTCACTGCTCCACAGTGTATTTTTTCATTGCTGTCAAATATCAGATGGCTTTAATTATGTGCATTCATCTTGGGGTATTTTTCCATTGATCTCTTTTTGTACCCATCCCCTGCTGGTTTTATTACTATAGCTATGTAATACAGCTGGAAATTTGATGTTGTAATCCCACCAGCATTGTTCTTTTTGCTCAGGATGGCTTTGACATTTTGATTTCATGTGGATTTTAGGATTGTTTTGTTCTATTGTGAAGAATGCCATGGAGATTTTAAACTGTGATTTCATTAAATTTGTAATTGATTTTGGTGGGGCAGTGATTTTTACGTTAATTCTACAAATCCTTAAGCATAGGGAGTCTTGCTATCTTCTGTTGTCTTCTTCTGTCTTTTCCAGTGATTTAAAAGTTTCATTGATGGAGTCTTTTATGTTCTCAATTAAGCTTATCACAAAATTTCGTATCGCTATGGAGAGTGGGGTATTCTTGCTGTGTGTGAAGTTGGTAAATAGAAAGTTTATTCTATTTTGTAAATCTCATTTTACTAAGGACTATTGACTACTTCTAAAATCTTCCTGGTGGAATTCGGAGGTCTTCTAAGTGTCATACCAAATAGAAAAAAAGGTGAACAGCATTTGGTATCTCTCAACCATTTTTACTTTTTCTTTTGGGAATTCTGTGTTCAGATCCATTTCCTATTTGTTAATTGGATAACAATTGATTTCTTGCACTTGATTACCTCCCAAAACATAAAAACAAGATCTCATTTCTGAACAGAGCACATACTTTGACCACAGGACTTAGAGGAATTGAGCTAAAGCTGACCTAGAAGTCTCCTTTTTGAGGATTAAATCTCAGATTACTGGAAAGTGCTACACAAGAGGCCAAACCAGAAATGCAGTCAATACTCACAAAACTGGAACATTTATGATCCACTACAGTGACCAGCATGACAAAATATCCCTAAGAGGGCAATGGTGGCAGTCTTGTCTTGGAGGTATACAACTCCTGTCTAAGTAGATCTAAGGTCAGTTCAACAGGTAGGAAACTAGCCAACCACCTCTCGCTGGGGAGTTCATGAACCCTAGAGGTGAATTCACTACTATCATTTTCCTAAATCAATATAGTTTGAAACTATATGCCAAGTACATCTCATTATACCTACAGGTAAGTGTAGCTCTCACTTTTAGAAATAGAGACTATTGCGCAGATTTGCTACTGGTCAAAACGCAGAGAGTAAATGACCATAAGGTCCCTGTCCAGTTGGTACATCTGCAATGCAACTTTTATTCTTAAGAATATGAGAACATCATGGAGATAAAACACAAAGAGATGGCAAATTCCAAAGGACCAGAAACCTGCTGCTAGATGGTGTTTCCCAGACATGGCAGTGATTTGGAACCCATAAAATCTCATCCTAAACAAGACCTGTGTAATGACAACACCAGATAACATGCCAAAATTGATAAAGAAAATTTCACAAGGCCCCATTCGCTACCATGAGAGATGCAGGAAGTCATCCACCACTGAGAGGAGGAGGAATTGATTTTTTTCTAGGGATAGGCTCACTACTAGGTTGGTCAATCTTAAAAACGCGTACATGTATGCAATTATAAATTGATTTAGTAGTGCATGTGTGCATCTGTATATGCATTTACATAAATATATAACAATCATAATTATAGGAGACTAACCCATTTGCCTGATAGGGATTTGGGGAGGTGAAATAAATACTCATACATACAATTCTCAAAAAAATAAAAGAAATAAGAGAACAAAACTATTGGAAGGTTTTTGTTGACTGGTAGAGATTACAGTCTCCCCATTGCCTGTCTACATGGAGTTCCCTCCCTCCAGCATAACTTCCTTTCTCTACCTGTCTTTTCTGGAGAATATCCATGGAACTGTAGGACTGACCTTATCAGAAAGCTCTTTCTAAGCCAGATACCTGATTTATCTTTAGCTTGTCCCTTGAAACAGATTTTTGCTAAGAAGACTGTTGCTAGGAGCTACATACAATCCTTGTGATAGGAGTGTGCCACTCAATGCAAATTATGGTTTTTCCCCAGGTTCCCCAATTCTATACATTCCTTATATTCTGGAATAATGCTGAGCTGATTCACAGAAATCTGTCTCCAAGAGGACTGTCTTTGTTTGTACCCTTGTGGGCCAATTCAGCAAATGATCTGGAACTAAGCAGGCTCATATAACAAAAGAAAAATAATAGTCCTATTTTCCTGGCACCTCACTATTGCAGCTGTAAGAAAATTCATAGAAAGATACAGTTATATGTTATTACTACCATCATTAAGGTGTACATGAAATAAACTATTGTCTTGGTGTGGATTTAGGCAAAGTAAGGGTTACCAGAAGAGGAATTGCAATCTATTAGAGTGGTTCTTAACCTGCCTAATGCTATGATCCTTGAATACAGTTCCCCAAGTGGTGATGACCCCCATTCATAAGATTATTTCATTGCCACTTCATAACTATAAGTTTGCTAATGTTATGGATTGTGATGTAAGTATTTGTGTTTTCTGGTGGCCTTAGGTGACCCCTGTGAAAGTGTTGTTTCACCCCCCAAAGGGGTTGTGACCAACAAGTTGAGAACTATAGTGCTGTTATTTTAAAGACATATTTATTGGTGTACACAGGCTTCACCCCTAAAGGTGGAATTTCAATGGTTTTACATATTCTCACAGACTTGTGCATCCTTCAGCAATATGTGACCCTAGAATGTTCTAATCATTCCTGAAAGAATCCTTGTATTCATTAGCAGTCACTAATATCCCTTAAGCCTAGACACCACTAAGGTGAATCTGGGTTTGTGTGAGTTCGACCCTTACACATTTCATGTAAATGACAGTCTTTCGCCTTCTGTTAGCTACTTCCTCCATCTGTACAGGGGGTGGGTATGTGAATGCCTCGTTAATTTCTATTGCCAAAAACTATTTCACTGTATACCTATCCATTTATTCTTTCATTACTCAGCTGACAGAAATATGTCCTGTTTTTTAATGATGAATTCTGTTATATGAATGTTTATAAGATATTTTATATAGACATAATCTTTGATATTTTGGTTTAGACTTAGGAATAAGACTATCCAATTACAGGATAACCTTACACTGGTGGTGCGAAGGAAATGGCAGCCTGACTCCTCAAGGGAGTGTCCTGTTTTATATTCAGACCATCAATATATGAAGCAACCGATTTCGACCTCTCTGATGGAACACGTTAGTGTCTGCCTTCTTCATTAAAGCTATCCTAGTATCCTTGAGGTTGTCCTTTGTAGCTGTTTTGTTTACATGTGTAGCAGCTGTAATACTTCCTAGTGTCTTTTCATATACACACTGGCCATTTGTGTTTCTTTTTTTTTTTTTGAAGAAATACAGCTTCAAACCCCATATTCATTTTAATCGATCTTTTAATTTGTTTGTTTTGCTTGTTGTCTTTTGGAAGTGGTCTTTATATATTCCACACAATATCACTATCAAAACTGTGATGTGCAGATACTTTTTCCCATTCTCTGGATTGCTTTTCATAAGGTGCCCTTTACACCAAGGTGTTTAATTAGGTGAAGTCTGATTGATTTTTCTCTGTTGTTGTTGACTCATGTCTTTTAACAGAAAGGTTTAACATAAACATCGGTGTCTATTAATTCGCACGTGTGTGTGTGTGTGTGTGTGTGTGTGTGTGTGTGTGTGTGCATGCGCATCTGGGTGCCTGCATACTTGCAAGGAATGTGAGACTGCAGATTAGTGCTTTCCTTTTGCATATGGAATCATCATGTTAGTAATTGCTCTTGGAAACAATATTCTCCTTTAATCTAGAAACTCTAGCTTATAAGTGAATTGACCAAAATATTAAATTTTTATTTGGATCTCAGCTACATTCCCTGAAAATATATTCATTTCCATAAGTCAATGTCTCATTTCCTTTAATATAATAATTGAAATGATTTGGTTTCAGCCTTTTCCCTTATGTTCAGTATTAATTTTGTTATACTGGATTTATAAAACTTCCTATGAATTTTAGTGACAACTTTCAAGTGTTTTAAGACTTCTCAGTTGTGACTTTGGAGAAGATCATGATGAACTTATTACCAAGTTGTATAGGATTGTACATTTTTGTTATTGTAATGATTCTACCTTAGAACAAGGGACATGGATTATATCCATCTATTATATTTACTTTAATTTCTTTCAACTAATATTCACATCTTTTAGTATAAGTATTTTAATTTATTATAGTAAGATTACCCCATGGTTATTTGTATAAGAATGACTCCCATAGACTCAGATATTGGAATGCTGAGTCAATGGGGAGTATAACTCTTTGATAGAATTAGAAGAATTAGGAGGTGTGGCTTTGTTGGAGGAAGAATTGTCACTGTGGTGGGCTTTGAGGTTTTAAAAGTCCATGCTAGGCTCATCCTGTGGATCAGGATGTCACTCTCAACTACTTCTTCAGCACTTTGACTGTCATGCCTACTGCCATTTTCCCCACCATGATGATAATGAACTAAGTTTCTGAAACTGTATAAACAAGGCTCCAATTCAGTGATTTCTTTTATAAGAATTACTGTGGTCTTTGTGTCTCTTCACAGTAATAGAACCCTGACTGAGACTCCCAAGGGGAAAGAGCTACGATTTAAGGGATAAATGCATTTGCTCTACAAACCTGACAGCCTGAATTTGAGACTCAGAGCCCATTTAAAGGTGAAAAGAAAGAGCTAATTCCACAAAACTATTCTTTGAGCTCCACACCACACTATGACATACACACATACCTACCATATATTTAAACAATAATGATAATAACAATAATAATATTTTTTAATTGTATACCCAAATATTTGCTTGCTTTACTTCTACTAAATGTTGACTTGCTAACTTCTGTCAGTAGATTCTTCATTTACAACACACTAGAATATAATTGTTCCCTCTACAGATATTCATTCTGTAACCTTGTTGAACCAATTTATTTAACCATGTTATATCAGTACACTATCCTCCACAAGCAGAAATAGCATACAAATTCTCTTTTCTAATTGTTACCTCACTTGTTATGTAATTACTAGAAAACAACAGCATGGATCCAATGTTAGGAAGTGCTTGTCAGAATACTTGGGTTGGAGGGTTGTATTTTTCATGCTCCAACAGAAAAAAAAAATCTATCTTGACCTTCCCTAAGTGTGGATAATGTTTAATGTTAATCCATGCTTAGTGATTAGGCCTTCTGAAGGCTGCAAACAACTATGACCTTTTAACTAATCTACATCAGCCCAAGGATCATTGAACACTTCCAAAACAATCTATGCATATCTCATTCTTCAGATTTTTCTCTGAAGATTTTTAGTCATCTTTGTTTGTTTTGGCTGGCATTGCCACCCCATACACTTGTCCTATTAACTGGTGGCACTGATCATTTTAAACAAATTCTATGAAAGTAGGGTTCTTTGCACTGAGCAAGAACCAAGCCAGGACAGACGAGTATGTATCCTCTGGATGGTGGCTTTATTAAGAGATTCCATCCCAGGTTCCACAGCGGCAACCGTTTAGCTATGTGTCTTTGGAGGGAGTTCCTCATTGTAATCATTGTTTCTAACTTGCTATTTCTATGATTCTATAAATACAAGGCATCAACTTTTGCAATACCACACAGGTAAGGGGAGGGAACTAGAGTTGTAGGAAGTTAAAAAACTAGAATATGAGCTTTATAGTCTTGACACATATCTCTTGAATAAAACTTACCAGGCTGCTATGCAGAGCTCCGCAGGCTACAGAGGTCTGCAGGTTAACCCTGATGATGCCCACACGCGTTCTCTGCGCTATTGTTTCAGGTGTGATCATGCTGTATAAGCTCTAGGATGTTATTAGAGGTTGTTAATTACTATATTCCAGAGATGTGTCAAGTCTGTCTTATTACTAGGATAAGCATCCATCACAGCCTTAATTAACTACCTCTTAAAATGTTAAGATATAAATAATGTAATCATTACTGTAAGTAGGATTTGTATGTGTTGAAAAACAGAAAATAAATAGCCTTTAACAAAATGTAGAGAAGACAATAATTTATCAGAAGTAGTATTCACAGAGTTGTATGACAATTTTGAATGTTTTGTGTGTCAATATGTGTATTTGGAGTAGAAAAAAAATAGTGTGAGCAGTTGCAAAAGATATACAACTATGAGATATGTTGGGAAAGATGAGTTGAGAATAAATATCTTTAAAAATATATTTTTCACTTTTATATTAAATCTATAAAAATAACTTCTACTTGTTATTATAGGAAACAAACTCAGACAAATCTGATTTTTTGTTGTTGTTGTTGTATACTTTTGTTTTTCAAGACAGGGTTTTCCTGGTTGTAATGGAACTTACTTTGTAGTCCAAGGTTGACCTTGAACTCATAGAAATCTGCCTGCCCCTACCTAACAAATTCTGGAATTAAAGGCATGCACCACCAGGCCCTGCAAAAATACGAACTTTTGCCATCACAAAAACTGATCAGGTATCCTCTTAGGAGACCATTTTGCATAACTCTCCTTTAGACTAAATGTCTTAGAGATGTACATATTGAGTGTTCTGTGGTTGGATAGGATGGAAGATGGATAGTCTCGTTGAGAATCACAAATTCAGATGCATCCATATAGTAAGTATAGCTAACAATGCTGGGGAAAGAATGACATCATTTGAAACCTTGGGCATGAAGTTATGAATCAATGAATTAGAGGACATATTCTTACAGAAGATCCATGTTCTTTTCCCACAGCCTCAGGGTGGTTCATAACTCTTAGCAGCAATAGTCCCATGTGATCTGAAACCCTATTGTGATGTTTGATGGCAGCAGACACATGAGTGGTTCATATATATAAATATATGAACAAAATACTCATACACAAAAAATAAATACATCTTTAAAAAGGAATAATTTAAAAGTAATTGAGTGCCTATAAAAATGACCAGTCAGATAAGGGCAATGGCTACCAAGCCTTGAACCTAATTTCAATCCAAGAGACACACATGGTATGGTGGGAAAGAAACATCTGACCTACAGGCTGTTTTATCACCTCCATATATTCACCATGTCACACAGGAATGCACATGTGTATACTAGATAAATGCAATTTTTTAAAAAAATTGAGGATAAAATGAGAAAAGAAGTCACGAAATAATCATAATACAATAAAAATAAAATACATTTGTGTATCTTGATGTTTTTAACAGATATTCTTATGGTTGTAACTCTAAAAGAATATGGATGAGTGAGAATATGATTTTTAAAAATACTACACTTTTAAGATCCCGATTTTTTGCCTGGCAATCTTGTCTACTTCCCCTACCCAGGAGGATAGCTATATGTTTTTCTTTGGGTTCACCTTCTTATTTAG
>NW_004949108.1:6300053-6327430 GCF_000317375.1 Microtus ochrogaster | reverse complement strand
AGGGGGGGAAGTTGGGGGGGGAGAGGGGGAGGAGTGGGAGGCTGGGAGGAGGCGGAAAATTTTTTTTTCTTTCTTAATAAAAAAAAATTAAGAAAAAAAAATACTACAAAATAACAGCTAGATTCTTAAAGGTCAACTGACACACAGCATTTCCTTAATAAATAACAGTTAAGTATGTGGTGATAAAATTGTGCGATTGATATACCACATTAGCAATGTCAACAGGTGTTTTTTCATTACATGTAAAAATACATTATTTGCATTACGTCTTAGTTCAAATCCAAAAATTTTAAATGAGCTCCCCCCAAAATGCTCTATTAGAATCTGTAAACAGGAAATGGCCACAAAATTTTGGGAAGCTATTTCTATAAGGAAGGTTTATTTATATCTTTTTGCCTGTATGATTCTACCTAGGAAATGCCATTTAACATCCCTAAATTTAAAAAATAAACAAAAAAGAGATTAATAAGCATTTTCTTATTAAAATTTCCTGCCTTTCTTTATAGATATTGCTGGAAACTAACAAAATTCAATAAATAGTTTAAAATCTTACTAGAAGCCACAAATCTGAAAAGCATGTGTGTGTGTGTGTGTGTGTGTGTGTGTGTGTGTGTGTGTGTATTTACACATATGTGTATGTATTTATAATTGATTCTGGGCCTGGTTCATTATACAGAATGGAAGATAAAAAACAAAATTGACTACTACAAAACTGTATAAAGCAAGTGAAATTAAAGTACTTTAGTGCTTTTGAATATGAATGTATGCAGGCAGTAGCCTTCTTCTCTCCTGTTCTACCATCCATTGAATAGTACTAAATCACACATCATAAGGATTCACTGTTTTGGATTAACATGTTTCCCATAATGCACTTACTAATTCACAGCTCAAATCACATCAGAGATCCAGACTTAGGTAATTTGGTCAACAGTACATGACAGCATTCTGCACAGTAAAACCATTTTCAAATTCAGTTGTTTCCTTGGTCTGTCATTCATGTTCTCTGAATCATAAATTTATTTTTTTTATATAATGCCCAGCTTTCTTTTAAAAGGATGCACACATTTCTGAAAAGTTTGTTGCAAAGAGAAATCTCTTTGATGAGGAGTGAGGCAGCACTTACCTGTCGGTAGAGGGACAGACATTACAGTGTAATTGGGGAATATGCTAGTTTAGAAAAATGCTAGTTGTGGATTCTCTCCATAATCTCTGACTTTACTAGTCCATGGTATTAGGGTAGGAAAACATATGTATTAGTAACATTATATAGAATGAGCAGATTGCAATTAGGAATGTGTGTGTATGTGTATGTGTATGTGTGTGTGTGTGTATGTAAATAACAATTAATGAAAAGCAGCTATGAATTTGAAAGAGAACAAAACAAGGAGTGGATATATGAGAGAGTTTGTGGGGAGTAAAGGAAAGGAGAAACTGAAGTTATTATATTATAACTTCAAAAATAACAGAAGTGACAATAAAAGGATACTGATATTCATGGGCCTTTTATTAAAAATATAATCTTCATTTCAAAAGTGCCTCATTAGCATTGCAGCTCTGATCACTTGCTTTATAATATTTCCTTAAATTTCATGAGATGGCTCAAGTGCAGAGATGACGAAACAATTCGCATATGTGTTTTGACTTGAAAATATATACCAGTGTCTTTTTGTGCTCCTAAAGGTTCTCTATTACCATGAAGAAACCTGCCCCTTCCACAGACAAGGAGTACTCCTGTCTTTAACACTCAGCATATGGCTCAAAATATGATGTGGATGTGCAGAATAATGAGATGATTTAAATTATTTCTAGAAATGATCCACAGGCATTGTGTATGATCTCAGAACCACAGGTTCCTTGTGTCTTGCCTGACACCAGATCTGACCACCTAGAGTATTCTAAATGCCTCCATATTGCTAGGAGGGACTTGTACCTCAGACAATGCAGAAGTGGCCTTTTCCTTCTTGTAGCCTAAATCAGCATCAACCACTTTGCACAGTAATTGACACCCAGACAAAGCTTGTCAGGCCTCAGGGGTCTGTGCCAGCTTCACAGATGGAAAAGCAATTTCAACATGTGACTTGAAATTTCCACCAGTAGAAGGCAGGTCCACATGTTCAGTAGCAAAACATGTTCACATTATTCTGCATAAGGCAAAGCACATCTCATTTCCACAATCTATCCTGTGACACATGTACTGAAAAGATTTCCCGTCAAAACCTGATAGCCTGGGGTGGCTACTTAGCAAAAACATGCATGCTTATGTATGCACCCACACAGATAGTATAGGAACAGCACATTCAATTATTCCAATACAAATGCCTCCTTCAATTTTAAAATGCTTCTGGAGGCCACTCATTTCTTTTGGGTTTCATTTATATGACAAAAATAATAGAAGGATTGGTTTCACATAACATAGATCAAATTTTTTGATGCAATGATTTATTCATTATGAGAATTTGGATGTAGTTTTTTAAAAACTCTCCGCACTCTAGTATATAACTTAAAGGCATGTGCTGTGTACTAAATGAAGTAATTCATATAAAACGTGAAGTATCAGTGACTGACAAGAATGATTACTTACTTCAACATACATTTAAGTAATATAATGACCAAATCACATTTTAAAATTAACGACCATTTATGCAAAACCAAGCATTAGTATGCACTCAATAAATGCATTGAATTATGCATGTGCATATATATATATATATATGTATATATATGTATATATATATATATCACATCCAAACATGCATAAGTAGATGCATTCATTGGATAGGGTAGCTTTTAGAAATTTGAGAAGATTTGCCACTTTTGAGAATTACAGCAATGTTTGGTTCTGACATTTGTGTTTTGGAGATAAATTTGAGACCATAATCCTTATGTAAAATAGTTCTAGTATGTTCGGTAACTGAATGATTTAGGTTGTGGTCTGACTTGCACTTCATTCGTTTCGGATTACTTTCTCCACAAATATGCTCTTATTATTGTTGGCTGTAGATACAAGGACAGCTGTGGCCAACTCACGTGTCAACACAATTTTAAGTTGAGTGTGTATTTTGAGTGTTTAATTGCTCATGATGTTAGAGACTGCCAAGAGTACACTATTGATTTCCAGATTGCTATTCGGAGGTGATAAATTCATAGTCTGATTTAAAAACAAAAAACAAGAGAGAGAAAGACAGTTCACTCTAAATCATGTAAATGCAACAGGGAAGCTGTAAAAGAAAATGGGATTTTCAGAAATATTGTAAAATAATATTCACTTCCTATTTAAGGCAGGGTTGAAAGAAAACCTCACGTGCATGCTGTGGTAATGTGCACAGAATTTTGTGAATCTGGAAGCTTCAACACTTGCTTTATGACCCAAATTCTTGTGTTTGATTTAATCTGACAGCTACACAATAGGTGGCTGACATGGTTTCATGACAAAATGAGACTCTGTCTCTGTCACTATAGTGTCACTACCTTGGCTAACCATTAAAGATGGCTATTATAACAGTACTCTACTTATTTATTGATCTAGTACTTTACTCCTAAAAATCATACCTAAAAATATTTGATGTGCAATTCAGAATTCACACTGTGGCTAAATAAATCTATTGGAACTTTTCAGGGGAAAATTATTAAAATGGATTAGCATTTTTTATAATTTAAACAATAAAACACAATCTTATATTTAATTACCAGCCACTTAATAGAAACAGAGAATAAATCAACATTGTAGATTACACACATATCTATCCCTTTCTTCATTTAATCTTTATAATAACTCTATGTTTACATAATATTCTCTTATCCAAAATAAAGTAAAATAACTCTTCTAATATCAAACAACTACGGTACACTCACATGTGAAATTTTCATTTCGGGAAAACATTAGAAAAATGTTTACAATGGATAAACTAGAAAGATACTCTTGATGAAATATATGTGCACTCTTTTTAAAAATAAATGCAATAGCTGAACAGGGATAAGAAACCTCAGAGATAGAAACATGAAAATTCTGACTAACCCTTTATGAAGCTACATAGCTTTCCATGTCATAGACATGGACCATTCCCACACATGAAGGGTCAGGGGCAAAGAATTCTCACATTCTTATTCACACTGAGGTTGAAGGTTGACCTAGACATGTGATCAATCATAGTATGACTTCTTTCTAAATATAGAATATGGAAAATCCAACCATATTTAAACCAAGTCATTTTGATAAAAATGAGGACATTATTACTGGAAAGAAACAAGATAAGGACCTAAGATCAAGTAAAAAGAAAAACAAACCAGGAATGATGTGTTTGTAAGCTTAAACATTCTTGTAGGTAGGGCAAGATGAATGGTGGGCTTGCTGGCTACTAGCATAGATCCAATTTCAATGAAAGGCCCTGTCTCAAGAAAAATCAAGGATAGGAAACCATTCTTTTATTCTGTCCTCTACACATGCAAACAAGCATTTATCCACAAGGGTACATCCATTTACATTACACAACACACACACACACACACACACACACTATATATATATATGGAAAAGTTGCTTGTTCATCCCGGCCACCCAGCCATGAAATATCCACTCAGAAAATCATATTATTTGCAATACTTTTTGGCCAATAGCTTAAGCGTATTTCTGGCTAAATGCATATCCTAAACTAACCTATCTCTATTATTCTGTATATGGCCTAGTAGCTGTAGTTTACCAGCTTAAGTTCCCAACATCTCTCTCAGGCAGGGGATCCATGGCTTCTCTTGACTCTGCCTTCCTCCTCCCATGCTATGGGCCAAGCCAGTTTTCTTTATTCATTAACCAATAAAATCAACACAAAGAAAGACTTCCCACATCACAGTACATGAATCATAAATAATCAAATTAATAAAATGTGATCAGATCTGAAAGTCAGCATATTTTAATCTTAACATATCAAGGCGTTACTGTGGCTGGCACTTGTGTTTCCCTTGTCTCTGAAGTGAGCATTGAAAATAGCCCATAAAATTTAGAAGATTAAATCTGAGAGAGAGGAGGGGCATGTGAAGAAGAAGAGAGAATAATAAGAGTATGTTTAGATAATAGAGCAAAGTGTAATTTTTATCTTCTCCATTGGAAAATTAAATCGATAAGAGCTCAAAATGAAAAATTAAGTAGTGGTTAATTCAATGTGATTTATCTTCAAAATTAGCTAAACGAGTAGAAAACATTTGCTTCTGTAAAGACTTGTGAGAAGGATGTGATTTTTTTCTAGGCATCCTTAAAAAAACTAGGTGACTCTAAATTCACCCATGTCTTATTTTAATGAAAAGTAAAATTAAAAGCCATTACTAGTTTAAATATGTTATAAATGATTATGCTCTATAACTTTGCTTTGTGTTTGTATATTGTTTATCTGTACTCAGAATGTCAAAACACAGCTATGGTTTTATTAGTTTTATCCTTGGGAAATCTGGGTTTATTTACATTTTGGTCTAAGCATCTTTTCTGAGCTATCTACGCTGATCTGCTCATTGCTTTATGTATTCTACATTCCTCTCTAATAAGTGTCATTGGAAGATCAATTAATGCCTGTAGTCATTTCTAGGCTGGATGCTCAGGGTAAGGTGTCTCTATGTTGTAGATTCCAACACATATCCAGTAACCATAATAGTTGTCTAAACCCAATGACTATAATATGGTCTTATGAGACATAGGGATTTATGAAGATGATAGTCATACTATTTACTGGTTGTTTTCTTAGAATGAATTTCATAACCACCTCTTGGCCGCTTTAAGAATATAATGACATCCTTTGCACAATTCTGTGTAAAGAATTCTAGGATCAAGACATTTGCTGACCAGTGCAAGCACAGAGGGACCTGGCGTTCTGGTTTAGCTACCTATCTTATCACTGAGTATCCCAGAAATCTGTCCTACTTGCTTGTATGTATTGACAAAGAACTCAGTGTCTGCCTTGCCTTACAAAGAAACTCATTCATTAAGAGAACACTTTGTTCATGACAGAACCAAACTAAATCACTTTCTTATGCCTTACTTCTCAATAGCATCTTAAGAAAGACTATAGTCTAGCATAAATATCTAAGGTATAACAATGAAAAAGAGGCTAACTCTGTGGCTTAAAATTCTGTATGCTATGGATTAATGTTAGTTATTGATGTTGTTTTATATATCTAGTAAGCAAAACTTGCATGTATTCCTATAAGTGAAACTACTCTTTTTATCCCCACCTGTATACACACACACACACACACACACACACACACACACACACACACACACACACAGAGTGAGAGACCATCTGCATATTACTGCTATCGTGAAAGTTAATAGTATCTTAATTATTATGACAAAATAATGTTTAATTGACTATTTAATAGATTTCAGTATAATTTACTCTTCTATGATAGATATGGATCCCAGGAATTTCACTGATGTGAGATGGTCTGTGTAGTTGCTATATAGACCATGCAACCTTAAGCTTGCATTTATTCTTCTGTTTTGAGATAGAAATTAGGGTTCTCTAGAGCTATCTATAGCTACAAGAAGTAAACTGTTGTCATGTGAATAAGCTGCATACCGTAGCACTTAAGCTTTTAAAAGTGGAGACAATCATCAGATAGAAACCAAAAAATCAACACAGGTACAAAGTGGGGTCCAGAGATATGAATGCCCTGTGCGTCTGTGTTTACTCATTCCCAGGGCTATAGTTATGTCCTTGGAATTCTCCATACATCTTACTGTGATCATGATCCTTTAAAGACATTAGGAAATATGGAACATTATTGATGGTGTCTGTGACCAAAATGAAGCTATCAACAAGCATGCAATGACTAAATGAAGTATTAAACATGACAGCTGGAGAGAGACAGTCACTAAATGAAGGGCAGTAAGAGATGCAAGAAATAATTTGATAAAACCACAAATTATATACAAAATCTGAAAAAAAAAACTGCATGCTATTCTGTGATGTTCCTATTTTTGGTGAAATTGCATTAAATATATTTAGCACACCTTAATTTTGCATATTAACAAAACTTTAATAGAGGCAATTCCAAATGGTTTGTCCCTAACATTTGGACTGAGCAACTAAAAAGATGTACAGCCAGCAAAAGTGAATAATAGAAGAGATTATGAGCCACTCAACCAATTACTGTGAGATTATCCCTCAGCATAGGAAAGATATAGCATCTGGAAGAGAAGATGCTTGGGGAATGATCATTTAGGAGACTTTTCAACAACTCAGGGATAGCTCGCAATGCTTTTTTTTTTTTTACAGTATTGTTGGTAGATTCAAAGCTATATAGTGTGATATTTTTGTTTCACTATGGTATTAACTAGTTTTATTTAATCTTTTAACTATCAAAAATGTAGAAACTCTTATGAGCATTATAAGTACTCAGGAAGCAATATGTTATGATTCTTCATTATCAAAAACATTATTGAATGACTAGCAAAATGACTCAGTGGATAAAGGCAGTTTCTGCTAAGCCTGACAACCTAA
The DNA here is from genome assembly GCF_000317375.1 of Microtus ochrogaster. NCBI lineage: Eukaryota > Metazoa > Chordata > Mammalia > Rodentia > Cricetidae > Microtus > Microtus ochrogaster. The sequence goes on along the minus strand of NW_004949108.1, from coordinate 6,319,943 downwards.
GTTCTATTCCACAACCTACATGGAGAAGGAGAGAGGAAGGAGATAACTAATTCCCACAAATTATCTTCTGACCTTAATATGTGCACATGTGCACAGACACACATATACATGCACATGCACATACAAATGCAATGAAAATTCGAAATACACAACGATAATTTAAAAAGTGATAATTGTATTGGAATTTTGGATTTGTTTTTCTTAATTAGTTTGTAGTATCCTTCCCCATTGTTTTTGATTAATTTTTGTTTAGATATTTAAGTTGCTATACCAACATTCTTCTTAGGTCCACTTGCTTGGAATATTTTTTTGCAAATCTCAGGGTACTGAGGTAATGTCTATTCTGAATGTTGAGGTATGTTTGTTGGATGCAGCAGAAAGATAGATCATTATTTCACATCCACTCTGTTAGCTTGTAATTTTTTATTGGGAAATTGTAACCATTGATATTGAGACATACCAATTATCAATGATTATTGATTCCTGCTATTTTGCTGTTGATGTTGGTGCTGTCACACATATATGTATGCATCTGCAAACATGCAAGAGTTCAAGTGTTTGAATGTTCATGTGTGTGTGTGTGTGTGTGTGTTTCCCTTTTTTGTTTTTGCTTGTGTTATGCATTTTCTGCATTTTCATGAGTACAGAGAGTTAGGCTCCTTAGGTTGGAGTTTTTCTTATAATACCTTCTAAGTGCTGGATTTGTAGATATATAGAGTTCAAATTTTACTTTATCCTGAAATATCTTATTTTCTCCAACTATAGGGTTTCGGATTTTCCCCATATATTTAATGGTTATTAGTTTCATATTTTTATGGAACTCATAACTGTGAAAATATGTGGGTCTCTAACTCGTGTGCCTGCTCTTGGAACACTTCTCCTCCTATAGGGTTTCCATTTTCAACATCATATGATAGTTTTTGCTTCTTATTATTATATTTTATGCTGTCATATTTGAATTTTGTCTCTCTGAGGGTGTTGTCAGAGACTGTTAGATAATGAGGTTTAATTAATTGATTAAGTCAATGTTTGGGAGATAGTGGGATGGTAGAAGATGGTGTCTGGTTGGAAGAAGGAAAACACAGGGCGACATTTTTAAAGGATGAATTTCAGAATCCTGATGTGGGAGGATTCCTCTCTGTATGTTGTGATTACCATTAATGAATAAATAAAACTTCCTTGGCCTGATAGGGTAAAACAAAGCTGGGCAGGGAAAACTAAACTGAATGCTGGGAGGAAGAAGGCAGAGTCAGGGAGAAGCCATAGCGCCTCTGCTGGAGACAGGCATGCTGGCCTTTGCTGGTAAGCCACAAGCTCATGGTGACACACAGATTAATGGAAATGGGTTAAATTAAGATGTAAGAGTTAGCCAATAACAAGCTAGAGCAAATGGGCTAAGCAGTGATTAAAATAATATGGTTTCTGTGTAACTATCTTGGATCTGACCTGCCAGTCTGTCTGGAAACAAACAAGCGGCCTCCCATAAACAGGATCCCTCTGTTTAAGTTGGGCTCATTTACTATACTGTACCCTCTCCACTGTGGCATTTTGCCTTACTGTAGGAACAACAGAGGCTAGGGACCATGGACTGAGGTATCTGAAAACAAATGAACCAAAAATCACAATTCCTCCTTTAATGTGATTAATGCCATGGACATGGTAAAAATTTTAATACAGTGACAGACTATCATCACAAGCATATGTCAGTTCTAAACCAGATTCTTCTAAATTTATGTGTATATTCAATTATTAATGGGGAAATATGAATTATTTGTTTTATTAAATAATCAGATTAGGACTTGCTTTGATTTGGTCATCAATTTTAATATAACTATTATAACTGAATAGTTAAGATAAAATCATAATCTATACATAGAACTTATGAACAGTTATTATGGACTTACGTAAGTTATAATAATGCCTTAAATTCACCCACATCAGGAGATTTTACAGAACTAAATTACTATAAGAATTATCATGACTAGTTGTTTTGTGTATCTGTGTATAACCACAAAGTGATAAAGTTAGAGAAATAAGCTCCCATCGTTATTCATGTTTGGTTAAATTTTAATTTTTTCTTCCTCGATTTTGCTATTTTAAAGAGATATTTTGTTCTAAGGGACACTACCCCATACATGTAAAAACATAATATGTTCAATCATTTCTCTTCTCATCTAAGAATCTCTCATTATTCCTGACATTGTATTGTATCTTAGTATCACGAAGTCCTAAAATCATACATCTAAAGAAAATTGATTTGTGTTTTGTCCAGTCTACTCATAACTCAACAGAGTTGGCTAGTGTTTCTACTATATGTTTAATATACCATAGGTATTATCTAGAGATAATAAAATGCTAAGCAATAATAGGCTGGTAAGGGAAACTAACACAATAAATCGTATATTTGGTAAGTACTTAAAGTTTTATCTGGCATTTGCATCCTTTCAGGGGCCCACCATTCTCCTGGGACAACATTCCACAAGAGAGTGGTTACCTCCCTACATGTCCAAATAATCTTCTCAAGTTGCAGTCCATTCAAAATTGGAATATTTCTGGCAATAGTGATTCTTTGTGTCATGTTAAAACACTAATTGAAAAGGAAAGCTCACACTTGTGAGGAGTTGCTGTCATCAGCATGGACATTTTCATGGTACTAGAAATGATGGGTCTCTTGGAACAAGCATATTCTGACAGTGTAGGATTTTCTCAAGCCAATGAGTCAGAGTGCCCACCTACAGCATTGCTTTTGCAATCTTTGTTAGGAAACCAGAAATGAATTCAGAAACTAGTTTCCATATCTTCCATTTCATGCCTCCTCACCCTCTTAATGCAGACAGCTCAAATGACATTCAGTTACTTGCCTTCCATATGTCTGTGGTTTAATTATAATTCACACTGTCAGGAAGGGATGCTAAATCACAGAGGTCTGTCAGAGTATACTGGCACAGACTGGAAGTTTTCCATGTTCATTCTTTTCCTTGACTCCAAATTTATATTAATGACCATCAGTTCCTTGGGAAGGTCCCCTAAGAAGTCTTGACCAGCAAGAAACAAAAGGAAATAAAATCTGTGTTGCCTCAAGCAGAGAATGACTGCTATTAAAGTGTCAGAATGAAACTTAAGATGCTCAATTAAAGCCTATGCTGCAAGACTTTCTTCATCTTGAAAACTAATTATGTGTTTCTTGTTTAACATGTACTGTGTGGACAGCGATAGAAATAAGAAATAAAGAATGTTTACATGAGGAACTGAAAGCAAAAATACATGAATATTAAAGTCATAAAAAACAGACATTTAGGAGAGACCACTACATCTCTTTAAAATGAATTCAAGGATGGGTCACAAGAGGAAAAAGAAGGTATATAAAAAATAACATGGATTTTGAGGCTGAATTAAAGAAAAAATGAAACTTGTTAAAGTAGGTGCTTGGAAGCTTGTCGTGTACATTATTTCTTACAATTTTAAAATAGCATTGTGGCAGTTGGAACTATAGCTTGGTGGTAGTGCTATGGGCTCATATATTCGAGGCCTTGGGTTTAAATCCCAATGCCATCAAAAAAGAATGTGTCCTCTAATAGACTAGATGTCAGTTCACATATTCAAGTTTAATACTTCTACTCATGGGCATTTTTAATAAAAAGTTTCATTGGGAATAGGTAAGTGTATGTCACAAAAGAAAGTAATATAATGGCATCTAACTGTGAACTATGTATACTTATGCAAGCATCTTGAACCAGAACAAAATATGCAAAGAACCATTAGACACTTTGGTAGATGTAGCCAGGTAAGTAAACATCCTTCTGTGTAGGCACAACCAATCTGTAATCAGAGGCTGCTCATTCATTTCCTGATCACTCAGACCCAAAATAAGCACACAGAAAATATATTACTTAAAATACTGCTTGGCCTATTAGCTTATGCAGATTTCTATCTAGCACTTACATCTTAAATAAACCCATTTCTATTAATCTGTGTATTGCCACGTGGCTGTGGTGTACCAGGCAAAGTTCCAGTGTCCTTTTCCTCCAGCAGCTACATGGCATCTCATTGACTCTACCTACTTTCTCCCAGCATTCAGTTTGGTTTTCCTTCCTAGCTCTATTCTGCCCTATCATAGGCCAAAACAGTTTCTTTATTCATTAACCAATAAAAGCAAAACATATACAGAAGGACTTTCCATGACATTTCTTCTTTTCTGTTCATATAAAAAGGAAGGTTTTAACTTTAACATAATAAAATTACATATACTAAAATTACATATAACAAAACAGGTATCAAGCAAGCAAGAATTACAATTACTATATATATATACATATATATATATATATTATCTTTTATTAAAACTAAGGAAAATTGTAATTATAACTGAATATTCTTCAAATCCATCAAAGGCTCCAGCAGGATATAATATTACCTAAGTTAACAGGAAGTACATTGTAAGCAACTTCTAAATACTTTAGAATTGACAGAGACAACTCCCTGTCTGTACAGTCACCCACAGTTCTTCTGTACCATTGGGGCAACCACCTTCAGCCTACAGTCCCATAGTATCTGGCAGATTTTTCCATGAAGCATTACATTTCAAAGATAGTTCCTCCTATATTGGCAGTTTGTCAATCACTCTTCTATGTCCTGCAGAATGTCTATCAGACTCTTTTTGCTCTTTCATGAAGCAGGAACCCCAAAGGACCATCTCACCTTTGAGAAAGTTCAGCAGTCACTTTTCTGTGGGTTCTGCACATATAGCATAACATCAAACAGTCCAGGCAAGTCCAGTTTCTTGCCCAAATGGCTAACCAGTTCCATAAGGAGCCTCTTGGATGTCCATTATTCTCTTGAAGTAGATTGGTGCTGCTAGGAGCAGATGTTTCTCATTTTTGAGAAAAGTCCTAAGTTCTTAAAACATTTTAAATGACATATTCCATAGGTCTTTGAAATGTTTAAAGATTATCTAACTGAAATATATCTCTATATATCTAGAAAATGTAAAGCAGGAATTGCTATGACCAACTTTGCAGTCCTGCCTGGTGTCTTTGCACATTCCAACATGGGAGAGGCATGCTCACTGTCTTGAAGAGTCATGCATATTGCCCTATTTTCAGGCACACAACATGTCTAAGCTGCCATTGCAATTTGTAGTACTCTACTCACTAACTCCATTTAAATGCTCTGTAGCCCAACTTCCCAAAAGAGTCAGAGCCATTTCTGCTGGTGAACCAGTAATCCTCTCTTTTTTTTAAAGAAGCTGTTCAGGTTTTTGCCACTAAAATTGAATCAGAAACCTTTTAAAGGAGCTGTGCCTCTGCCTGCTCCCAGCAAACAGAGCCTATCTAAAAATATGCGGCTACCAACAAGCTCCAATTGACTCCCATTTCTGTGGGTCTAGAAGCTTTCTTATTTTTTTATAAGCTTTTTAAGGACTTATGTGGAACCCTGCCCGAGACAGTAGGTGCTGTTCTGTCTGCCCCAAATCCAGGGTCATATATGGATCCCATTCTTTCCATATTCTGCAGAGCTTATTCTGTGTTATGAATCCTGACCTAAAAAGTCAACCATGATGTTGGTATTTACTAACTACAAGGTGCCAGTTTAAAATTGTGAATATTCTCACATTTGATCTGATACTGATGTGAAAGCAAAAACTACATAGACATCTGTATAATAATCCCTCGTTTATTCCAATGAGTCCAGTAGGGAAATATCTTTACCTGATGCTTGCCTTTCATATCTTACTATTCTTCCTTCTTTTTTTAAACCTCTTTCTCTCTCCCTTTCTTCTTTTCACCCCCTTTTTTGTTGCTTTTCTATTCACTGAGCAACCAAGTTCTATTCAGTATGTTTTATTCTGGATGGTGATGTTGAAGGGAAGAAATATAAATTAATTTAACATGAGGAACAATTACTTCTAATTGGGACCAAATTTAACTGTTTTTTTTTTCTGTTAAATAGAAATGTGAGCATGATGAAAGTTTTCAGGGCTTTTGTTTAATATCTTATAGTTTTTAATCCTCAGAAGAATCTTAAATCTGTTTCATGAATAAAGACAAAGATGCAAAGCCTATTAATCATGGACAGACTCATATAAATCATTTACCATATCTCACTTCCTGAAACTCATTGTTTTCTATATTAATGTTTATCAACTTGACCTAGAAAAAAGTGATGAATTTGATTGACTTTCAAATAAGAAGATATGCATACAGTTTCCTGGCCCCATGTACATTGTGTTTCCTGAGGAGAAACCTAACTGATATCTGAGGTCAAAGAAGGTTTTCTAACTTAAGTACAGAAATACCAGCAGTGGAATTTAAACTACATGTTCACTCTTGAATTATTATTATTATGACCAGAGGGATTTTTAAGGCTTTGTGCATGTCTAGGAGCACATACAGGTGTATGCATATGTGTGTGTATGTGTGTTATGTGTGTGTGCATGTGTGTATGTTCATGTGTTAGTTTTATATGCATGCTTTGCAAGCATTTGTGTGTAAGTACAGGTGCATACCTACTATTTAGGAGGCATGCCCATTCTCACACAAATTATTCACTGCACCCCTTAGGGGTCCGTGTATGCATGCATACATAGGAGAATACCCAAATACACAAAATTATTCTCTGTATTTCTTTGGGATGCATGCAAAATGAGGGCACATCCATGTACACACAAGATATCCCCTCTACTCCTTATGGGTACATAGATGCATTGGGGCATGCCCATTTACACAAATTATCCCCTATATGGAGATGGGTTAAATTAAGATGTAAGAGTTAGCCAATATGAAGTTAGAGCTAATGGGCTAAGCAGTGATTTAATTAATACAGTTTCTCTGTGGTTATTTCAGGGCTAAGGTAGCCAGGTGGCCGGGATGAACAAGTTGCTACTCTCCTTGCTACATACAAGTGATCTCCTATACTCCTAAGGGGTACATGTTTAACACTGTACACATATACACCATAAATAAATGTAAAAAATAATTTTAGAGGACACAACAAATAAAGAATCTGGAGATCCTTAGGGTGTTCTCAGGAGTGACTTTTAAGAAGATAAACCTAAGCTATTAAAAAAATAGAAGCCACAGAACACTGCCAAGAATGAGATATGAAGTATATGCTCTGAAGTCAAAATGTCTCAGAAGCAGCAGCATGGGATTGTTTAAAAGTTTCTCACTCTGGCGTACCCCGGTTACTATTCACTCACTATGTTTTGGTGTTGGTTAGTCTGTGAAACAAAAAATCTAAAACAGAAAAATAAGTGAGACACTGTCTCCTATGTTGAGTGTGAGAACACATGAGATAATACATGTAAATCTCTGGACACAGTGATGTGAGCTTCCCACCGAAAATCTGTTAAATTGAAAAGGCAGGCCATTCGGCTAAGTACTGAACTCAATGAATAATATATTTCTGCTTTCATATGGCTATTACACTATATTGTCATGGTGATAAATTTTAAATCACATTATAGCTTCTTTCTGTACTGTACCACAATAAAGTATGTATAAATAATCAGCTGGAAATGTTAAATTTAGTTCAAACATCCAAATCTTGTGTAGCAAGTCTGTCTGTTTCCTTAAATTCAGGTGCTGCGGTCTTAGAGTTGTATTCTTAGAGTCTTATGAAAAACTGTCAATCAATGAAGCTCCCCTGCTCATCTTCTTATAATTAAATGGTCAAAACCTAAGCTTTCATATCAAATTGCAAACATTTATAAGCCTAATAATGGTTGAATCCTTTATTATGTCCAGTAGCTCTGTAGTCCTAATGCATTACAATCAAAAGTAAGCCCCACTGTATATGTGCTCACCTGCCCACCCAGAGACATGAGCAAGGTCTTGCCTCCCTTCGTAACAGTCCATGCAAACACCCAATCTTTTTGCCTTTATACTCTGCTTCTCAAATGACATTTTAGAATGTTACATTTCTGAATGCACAGAAATGTCTGATTTAGAATATTTTAGGTTTAAATGTAGGTTTCTACAGAACTTGTCCTGGAAGAGCAGTGTTCTATCATATTGCAGAGCTGGTGTGCTACAATCTCTGGAGAGAGTGTCAGATGAGAGCCGCTTATCCCACTGCCAGCATAGATCAAGCAGAAAGTTCATTTCTGACTTAAGTATCTTTTCATTCAATGAGAGGATGGACATTTTTCAGAAATGCTCTCAAAGGGTGATAAATCTAAACAGTCTTTATATATATCATCGTCTCCTGATTTGGTCACTTCCCTACTATCCTGCTTTTGGATAACCATTCTGTACATTGTGAATATATGTTGTTCTCATTGGTTGATGATAAAAGCTGCTTTGGCCTATAGAAAGGCAGAATATAACTAGGTGGGAAAGACAAACTGAATACAGGAAAAGAAGGCCAGAATTGAGAGAGGCATGAGCCAGCTACCCAAGAAGTAATATGGCAGAAGACTGGGAAAAACCATGGCCACATGACATAGCATAGATTAATAGAAATGGGTTAATTTAAAAGTAAAAGATAGTTAGTAATAAGCCTTAACTATAGGCCAAACAATCTATAATTAATATTAAATCTCTAAGTTATTATTTATAAGCAACTTTGGGACAGGGCATAACAGAGAATTACTATCTTGTCCACATTCTCCAATATTAGACTCATAGTACCATGAGGAAACAAGCAGCTACTGCCCAGTTCTCCTCATCAATGAGCAGATTGAACTTGCTTTAAGTCTCACAATCTGATTGACCCTCATTCCTCATCCACTGATGCTCTGTTGGAGAAATGGAATCTTAAGGAAATAGATAGAATTCCTTTTGACTCTTACTTATTCTTTCCCAGTATGTGAATGGAGTCTTGATTGTTTCTTTTATATTACCTCAAAGTAAGTCCTGAGAACTTACCCTGACACCTGTCTGATACTTCTTCCATGTCTAGAAAAATATTTTTTATAATAGGAGGCTAACCTAAAGTATCTGACCTCATAAAGTAACAATTTTATAAATATATTTTCACTCTACAACCCCCAGTATTTCTCATGTGGTATGCCTTTTAACTTTAAAGCTGCATACTCCTCTCTCTCTCTGTCTGTCTCTCCATCTATTTATTATCTATCACACTATCTATTTATCATCTATCAATCCATATATCATCAATCAATCTATCTATCTATCTATCTATCTATCTATCTATCTATCTATCTATCTATCATCTTTTATGTTTTGTTAAGAAAATGCAATCCTCTTGAGAAGATAGGCCGACTGCTACATTCATTTATCACCATAAGAAGGATGAGTTGTGGTTCAGGACAGATGCAAAATAAAAATGTTTCGTGAGCCACCTTATCCAAATCTAGAGAATATTTCAATATTCATATTCTTACAAAGATGATTATGGTTTGCTTATGAACTGATAATCTCCTTTAATTTTGAAACAATCCAGTGCTATACCAAATATCTTCCATTATCAGTAAACCTTAAGTTTAAAACAAAACATCTGCCTAGGTTTCTAAAACTATCCTCATAAATGTCACTTCCTCTGATTATTTTCTAACTATTTTTTCCAGGACACTCCTATTGTCTGTCTCTTTGTTATTCTTGAAATTATTTTGACATGTTTAGGTAGCCACCAGTTTATACTTACTGTTAATTTTTGATATAAATATAGTGAAATGGATATTACAATATAAAATACTTAAAATTCTGAATTGTTGATTAAAAAATATACTCATTTGTTGTTGCAATTGCAAGGGAATGATGAACAAAATTAAGATACATATTTAGGTTATTTAGACACAAAATGAATTGGAAGTAATTTATTTATAATCATAGATGATTATGAAGAAAATGTTCATCACTATACTTGCAGGCTCACTTTGCTGTATAAGAACTTCTTTTGTCTTTCTAGAATTTTTTTATTGTCTAGTTTTAAATCAAAGATTAGTCATAGGGCTTTTTCATGGAAACCTATAGGATAAAATGCTTCAAACAAAATTTACACTGACTCAGAGATAATATGTGTTACAATTTATCTATATATCTGCATTTTCACTCCATAAACTTGATGAGTCTTCTGTGTCTGTGGCTTCTATTCAGCCTGTGCCAATATCTCTCATTTCAATTATATATGAAAAAAATAAACCTTACTTCCTCAACATCAAAAATATGATTTCTCTAAGAAAAAATACTTTATTATTTACTCAATTGTTTAAATTTATTGTTCTTAACTTTTAATATTTAAATTTCTTCACAACAAAAGGAAAGACTATTCACTATGAATAGCTTACCAACTACAGTGCTTTTTATTTTTAAATTTACTAGTGTTTTATCTGCTTGTATGACTTTATGCCAGAAGAAAGTATCAGATCCCACTGTAGATGGCTGTGACCCACCATGTGGTTGATGGGAATTGAACTCAGGACCTCTGGAAGAGCAGCCAGTGTTCTTAACTCTAAGCCATCTCTCCAGCCCAAATACAGTGTTTCTTAAACCACCCTAAATTTTCAACAAATATTAGATAAATTGAGGAAGGATTAACTTAATTCTCAGCTTTTGATGAATTATATAAAGTACTGAAGTCATCCAAAATGCTAACCTCACAGATCAGCTTAAATGTCATATAAAGTCTGAAGAAATCTAAGTGCAAATTAGATAATTTAGAAAAATTATTGCTTTGTGTATGAAATTATATTAAATGGAATGGAATTATAATAAAATAAACAGCCATAGTTATGATAGTTATGGTGTATGTATGTATTTGTGTGTGTGAGAGAGAGTGATAGAGACAGAGACAGAGATGGAGAGAGATTGGATTTTATTTATAAAAAGGGAGTAAGCATAAAATTCTATTTGTAAAAGAAAGGATTGAAAGTGGAAATTGGAAATAAATAAAGTCTTTATTGGAGTAACCATTATTATCATCAAGGAAAGTTGGATGCAATTAATAACTGGATTTAGAAATAGACTGTATTAGAGGAAGTTGACATTAAACTGGATTTGGAGACATTGGAAAGAAGACACCAGAAGGGGAAGAGCTTTCTGGGGTAAAGAACATTAGGAGGAAAATAACCTGTCAGATGTTATGTATCCTTGTGAATGTCCTTGACGTTCTCTACCCTCAGACTGTGGAAAGCCACAGAGATAACATGAAAGAATAAAAAGTCTTAAAAAAAGATTTTCAAAATTAATTTGAAGTGCAAGTTATTAAATTCAAACTGGGTGAAGCCCTTAGGATTTTTTCAACTGTCAGTGTCAGAAAATCAGGCTCAAACTGGCTTAGAAAGTAAGTGGATTTATTACATCACGGTAAATGGAAAATCCAGAGGCTGCTCTTTCTTCAGGCTTCATTTAATAGAGGAATTACCTTCAATTCTCTAGCATCGCATGTCTCTTGTGTTGACTTCATGTTCTTAATGTGTTTGATTCCCTTTACCGCACAGCTGCCCTTAACACCTGGGAGAATGTACCTCCTGATTTTACCCAAGCACAGAATTTGCTCTTAATTAGTCCCACATGAAGCAGTAATGGTGGAGATGTAAATCTCTCCTAGAAATCAGAACAGAGCTGAGTTCACTTTGAGAATGGGTTGTTATCTGAAATCTGAAATGATCAGACATCTGAATGCTGTCTGGGCTATTAGAGATTGCTGATCTCATGAGACAGTTCGCAGTTAGCACACAGATAGGAACAGGCTGGAGATGTTCAGTGGGTACGAAAGTTCAGTGTATAAGTGTAAAAAACAGTACAAATCCACAGAGCTCATGTAAGAGCTGCACAGAGTGTATCTGGACTACCAGCACACCTACTAAGATATAGATAGGCAGCTGAGTCCTGGAAAGGGGGACCAGCTAACCTAACTGTACAGTAATTCTAAAACTCTGAAATATATAATGCAATGTCTTAATAACTTAGGACATTTATGACATGAGATACATCTGTTCCTGGCAGCACCAATCTATGTCAAGAGGATGATGGTTATCGAAGAGGCTCATGATGGAGTTTGTTAGCCATTTGGGCAAGAAAGTGCTCTTGCCTGGACTGCTTGACTCGAATAGCAGCAGCCTCTGCCAACAGAAAAATGACGGCTGAAGCTGCCTAAAGAAGGTGAAACAGTCCTTCAGGGTTTCTGCTTCATGAAAGAGTCTGCAAAACATCCTGCAGGACAGAGAAGAAAGTGACTGACAAACTGACAATATAGGTGAAACTATCTTTGAAATTTACTGCTTCATGGAAAAGTCTGCCAGATACTACTTGCCTGTAGTCTGAAGATGGATGTCCCAATGTAGCAGAAAAATTTTGGGTGACTGGCCAGGCAGGGAGATGTCTGTCAATTCTAGAATTTTGGAAGTTGCTTACAATGCAGTTCCTGTTTACTTAGGTAATATTATATCCTTCTGGAGTCTTTGATGGAGTTAAAGAATACATAGTTAAAATTACAGTTTCCCTTAGTTATGATAAAAGATAAAGGAAATATAAATATTGTAACTGTAATTCTTGCTTGATACCTATTTTTGTATATGTAATTTTACTATGTTAAATTTAAAACCTTCCTTTTTTATTTAAACAGAAAAAAAGGGAAATGTTGTGAGATGTCCTTCTGTATATGTGTTGCTTTCATTGGTTAAAAAAGAAGCTGCTTTCAGCCAATGACTTAATGGAATATAACCATATTGGAAGAGATATATAGAGAGAAAGAAGGCAGAGAGTCAGTGAGATGCCATGTGGCTGCCAGAGGGAAAAAACACGAGCTGCCAACTGGAACCTTGCTGGTAGGCCATGACTTCGTGTGATACACAGATTAATAGAAATGGGTTTTTAAGATAGAAGAGCTGAGCTAGCCAGAAATAAGCATAAGCTATTGGCCAAACAATATTGCAAATAATGTAGTTTCTGAGAGATTATTTCATGGTCTGGGTAGCTGGGAACGAACAAACAGCCTCTGCCTACATGCCTTTGTGCCTAATAATTTTAGAAGGGATACTCAATCTGCCAAAATCACACTCCTTTTGCAAACCACAGACCTGCAACCAAAAATCACATTAGTAGGAGGAAGACAAAATTAGACTATGAGGAGCTAAAATATCCATTTCTGGAAAGCAGAATTAACAAGAGAAATTTTGATTTTTTTCTAATGTATGTGTTTTGGTAGTAACTGTAAAGATCGTAGTCATGGTCCCACTGCTTTAATCATTGTCCTATTGCTGTGAAGAGACACCACGACCAAGGTACTTTTATATAGGAAAACATTTAACTGGGGGGGGGGGTTGCTTACATTTCCGGAGACTTGGTCCATAATCACCATGGCAGAGAGCATGGCAACAGGCAGGTATCATGTTGAAGGACTTGACAGCTACATCCTAATTTAAACTGCTGCTGGCAGGGAAGGGGTTGTCATGGGCTTCTAAACCTCAAAGTCTACCCCAGATGATGTATTTCCTCCAGCATGGCCACACCTCCGAATTCTTTCAGTCCCTTCACATTGTGCCACTCTCTGGGAACTAAGTGTTCAAATCCATTAGTCTATGCAGACCATTTTTACCCACACCACCACATACATACACACATTTAAGAATAAATGTGCTTGAAATAAACTTTCAGATTCACAGAGTAGAACCTCATTAAAGTTGAAGATGAGCACAAACTACACTGTTAGTTTTACCTAAGTGCATATGCATGTGAAATATTATCTACATCAGCCTTGTGGCCCTGAACAATAATTAAATTACAACAAAAAAAGCCCTAAAGGAAGTCTTTAGTCTCTTTACTAATAGGTGAGTTCATTTAGAATGAGGAAGAACTTGCTAGCTGGGTGTGACTGTAGGTGCTCTGTCTTCCGCTGCCTCATTAGTTTAAATAGAAACTTCATTACAAAATGAAATGGACAAAAACGTCTGCATTGGTGAACAGTAAGTGATAGGTGTGCTTGTGATGGATCTCTCTCAATTCCTTTAGAGCAATTTTTTTGAAGTTGTTCTTCAAGGAGGGAAGCACATTAGACTGCCCAAGCCACCAAGAAGTGTGATTGGTATTGTTTTGCCAGCGCCTACATTCAGCAAGTGATGAAATGAGGTCCTCAGCCAGACAGAATAATCAAGAATGAAATTTTATTCCGTCGCTTTGTTATTAACTTTTTGTTGTTCTGAAACTGTGTTTCCTAAAGCCCAGGCTATACAGGAATTCACTTCATGCCTAACCACCTCTTGCTTCTTCCTCCTAAATGCTGGGCTTGTAGCCTTGTGCCATTGTGCCATAGGGTTTACACATTTCTCAGAATGGAATCAGAACCCAGGAAACTCTAGACAAGCATTTTCAGCTACGCTGTGCCCTCATCTCATTTATTAACGTCTGGGATTTAAATGGATCTTTTGAAACATCCCAGATACTTCCCCTTTGGGCCCTTTGGTTTATCTCTTTGTCTGTTTTCTAGTCAACAGAATTGCCATTTATTGCCTCCATCCCCTAATAATGCCATGGACAATCCCATCTTTGATAAAGAAACCAATTTGTAACTGCTCTACTGGAAGGAGATTTATAGTGTGAGTAATAAAACTGAATTTGAATTCTCACATGTAGTAATTGATTTCTCCATATATTATCTAACCATTTTCAATGCATCCTAGAATTCAATTGGATTCATTATTTCAGAATTAGGAAACATTGAGATGTCAGTCATTGGTCAGAGTACTAGGAGCCTGGTTTACAATCCCAAAAAGGAATAAACGATATATATCTTTCTGAACTTGTATTGAGAGAAGTTTTATAAATCTAAGAGTAGCAGTCTGTAGAAAGAAAGTAGGATACATTCTGCTACAGGGGACAAAAATCTTACAAAGAAGAAAATGCAGTCTTTTTGTTACCTGCAGTTATTCCTTTGTTACAAGTAAAAGAAAAATGAGGATTCTATGCTTTTTGTGTCTCATTGTCAAATCAAACTGTGAAAATTTTGTATATATTTCAGGAATTTGTCTTTTTTTTCTCTTGATGCTATAAGTACTAAGCCCCTATTGTTTTCTTTTCACGCCTGTTAAACACTGAAGTTTCAGGGGGCAGGATATATGGCTGAATAGTTCAGGAGCACTTCTTGTTGATGGAGAGGACCTGGGTTTGCTTCCCAGAAATGAATGACAGCTCACAGCTCATCTATAGCTCCAGTTCCACAGCTCCTGATGCCTCTTCCCTCCAGCCCCTATAAGCACCAGGCAAGCACATGGTACAGATGCATCATGCAGACAAAACACCCAAACATATAAAATCACAATAAATATCCAAAAAGAACTGAAATGTCATAGAGTAAGAACTTTATATTTGTGCATTTCAAATGCATTTAAACATAATTGCGTTGAGTACATTACTTTTTCTCTGGTTCAATGTGTGCCCTGAGGAGCATAGTGCTGTTTGCCTGTGTGTCTCCATGTTTCTCTGCAGATAATGTCAGGCCCATGGCTGTTTAACTTCTGGTTGCTAAAAGGAACCATGGGTAGTTTGTCTGACTCATGGGGTCATCTAATCATTACCAGCTATCAGGGATTTAGAAATGTCACTGTACTTGTTTTCCTATTTCAGCTGTTATGACAACCATGCTGCAGTTCAACAGATTGCCTTGGTCTGACCTCTAACACGTAAGTGTCTGAAGACCATTAGTGGACTGACATCTGGAAGTTTCCCCAAGGAAGTTGTTTGGGCTAGTCAAATTCATTCAGTCTTTTAATGTCTATGTTATGTGAACTGCATGCTTTTATTTTTTCAATTCTTTATTCTTGAGTACTTCATACAGGTATATAGTGAAATATGATATTATATAACCCCTACTTCACCCTTCCAGTTCTCCCATAACCCTTGCCATATGTCCTCAACCACATGTTTTTGTTTTGAACACTTTTTTAAAATACATTGTTGACCTTTAAAGTTGGTTGAATTCATGCTATTGTGGGTAAACAACCTCAGCTTCTATCCTTGATTAAATAACAAAACTCAATTCCATTTTTCCATAGCTGCTAAGCATTAAATTGGTAGTTTGATGTCACTTTGGCTTTTGAAATGTGGTCAGTCAAGAATACTGAAGCATAGTCTCTCTCTTAATTAACTTTCTATTGCCATAAGAAGCAAACAAGGCTCATGAGAGCCATAAACTAGTCAAATTCAGCTTAACATCATGGGTCTAAGTTTACAGTACATAAAAGTTAGCCCCGCTAAATGTGTGAACAAGTCATATTAAAGGAGAGTCAGGGGAATATTCCCTTGTTTTGCTTACTGGGGAGAAATAGTTTGGGTATTGAACTAGATGTTGCTTTTAAAGCAGATCTCTGTCTTTTTTTAGCAAGTGGCCATACTGGTATTACACAACAAACTACAAACATGATTCCAATGATAGATTAATATGTCTAAATGTATGTTTTCAAGAGGATCAAACCATTCACAATTCATTAGCCATCATCCCATGGAGGACATATGTGATAGTGAAAAAAGGAAACTGATAATCATAAACCCCACACAGAAAACATGGAAAGACAAGTAAGAAGTCACAGAACAGCATGGTATCCCATGAAGAAAGCCTGGTGATATATATGATTAACTTTGTATCTTGACAGGAGGATTTACTTCTAACTTATGTTTGCATTGAAACAAAGCCTGGATTTCTACATGTTGTGCTCAGAGCAAATGCCTGCTTTGTGATGTGTATCCATTCTTTCAGTTTTCTCCTTCTGGAAAATCATGATGAGCATTCTCATTATAATTTCTTATCCATAATGAGTTTGGATATGGTTTCTGTTCAGTTGTAATCTAGCGGGCATCTGGTCACACAGAGGTTCACATTCTGAGCGTCACTGTATTTCATTATAGAGAATAAAAGAAAAATACATCAGAGGTCACACATGGAGTTGAAATGACCTAATAGTAATTAGCATGTGCTAATGATATATTTTTACAAGTAATGTTACTAATTTAGCCATTACTCATTTAGTTAATAAAAACATGGCCTCCAAATTCCAAATGTTTTATGTGTTTAGATTGTGTTATACTTCTAGAAAATAGAATGCAGCATATTTTGTTATCATATTGTGCACTAAAAATTTTATACAGAAAGTTTATTACCCTTATTTTTATAATAGTAATAATATTGTACTGTGCATTTACAAGTGTATAAATATTCGTATATTATCTTCTTATAACAATACTTTAAATAATAAGGAAAAATTCATCCAAAGACAGATATTATGCCCTTAAAACCTTAAATTGAGAAATATTATCTTTATATACTTGAGCCAATTCTTTTCTTGGGATAATAAGCACACTATTTTGATGGGTGTGAGGCTGTATTTAGGAAATAGAAAAGTGTAGACATTTTAAACCTCATTTAAAAATTTCTAGATCCTATCTCAGCTAGACAAAATATTTGCTAATCTAACTCAGCATGCTAATTCTGACATTGCTAATTGGAAAAGCCATGTGGAGGACCATGTCATCTATCTACCCCTGTTTCTAGCTCATCACGGTCTTCCTGCAATTTCAGTTCCACACATCCCAGCTTCAGACAACAGCATTGCTCACTATCACCGACTCCCTCCCAATAGTCTTTCTTCCTTCTCTGGTGGAAAATGAGAATAAGTCATCCTAAACTAGGATGTTCATCTCCTTTTTAAATTTCAACTAATCAACGGTGCATCTCATCTCTGCTTTGTTTTCCTGGATTCCAGCAGAGTACGCCCTTTCCTAATTATTATGCATATGTAAGTATCATTAAAACGACATAACTAGACCTCTGCATTAGGTGACAAAATTCCTTATAGAGCTGTTATTATATAGCTTTATTTATTTTTACTGGACATGTATGGGTGTTTTTTTCTGAAAAACATAAAACAAGAAGGTTATTTTATACCAGGTTACAAATAACACACCCAAAGTGTAAATACAGTCTTTGGAACAAGAATGAAAATAACTTTCCTAGATTTCGATGTCCATTAATCAGCTTATTTACAAAGTAATTATAATTTACAGAGTAAAGGTGCTGGACTTATTCTGTGAGTGAGTGCTAATCAAAAACTTGAGTCTGAGAATAAGTTGATTTCTAGTCTCTAAACCTTATATTGACTGAAAAAAATTCACTGGTAAAATAGAAACCATCTATAATTTTACATATAAGGAAAATGTCTTACTGCAAAGAACTGCTTTTCTTAAATAGTTATTGTTTTAAATTATCATATCATATCATAGATTCACCATAATATACATGTGACATGGGAAATTAAAGAATGAATACTTAGGATTTCTCCATGGCCATCCCTACACGGATGGTCAGTTAAGTGGTTCACAAGATTTATCTATCTTCTGACACTTTACAAAAGTACTCAATGTGAGCACTCCCAAAACAAGAAGCAGAGTCTACCATGTTGCTGACACGCATCTTCCTACATCATTTCATTCTGTCTCTATAAGATATGGACTCATATGAATTTGTAAGCAAGCACATTGCTTTTGTTTAAAGGGAATTATTAGTAGTTGGTTTTATTTGGTGGGGAGATGTGGTGTTCATGGATTGTCTATATGCATCCATGCTTGTGAGCACAACTTTGTGTGCAGGTCTGTGTGTGCACAGCATTTTGGATGGGGTCAAAGGGTAAACTCTGGTGTTGGTTTTCAGGACCCTTCTTTCCTTTAGTTTGAGATAACGTTTCTAATAGGCTTTTGACTTTACCGTCTAAACCATGGTTCTCAACCTTCCTAGTGCTGTGACCTTTTAATACAGTTCCCCATGTCAACTGTAACAATAAAATTATTTCATTCCTACTGTTATGAATTATAATGTAAATATCTGATATGTAACCTCCAGAGGGGTTGCGACTCCCAAGTTGAGAACATCTGACCGAGACAAAAATACCCAGTCTGTGAACTTCTTAGGATGTACCTGTCTCTGCCTCCTGAACCATAATGCTGGAATTACCAGTACATATATCTGGAGTTTTGCATGAATTTTAATGTTCCAAATGGAGGTCCCCATGCCTGCAAGAATTTATCAGCTGAAACTTTCCCCAGTCCAACTACTGATATCTTAATGTTTGAAAATGCTATAAATTTTATTGGAGTTTAATTAGAAAAATACAGTTTAAATTAACAAATGCAAAAATCCTAAGCATGCACAAATACTTCATAAAGTGGACAATTTCCAGGTAGTTGTCTTTGGAATTGCTATAGCCAATTCATTTTCAGTATGGAGATGACAATTTCACTCAGATTATTAATTTACAAATCTAAGAGTTTTCTTTACTTCATTTTTTTGTGTATTTATATAAACTTTCTTGTCTGTATTTTATTTCTCCTTGTTAGCAATCTACATGTTAAAAGTACACCTGTAGCTATGTCAACATTGGTATGCTATTCATCTCTATCCATCCATCCATCCATCCATCCATCCATCCATCCATCTACATATCTACCCTATCCCTCTATATATTTAATCTATCTACTATCTATCTATCTATCTATCTATCTATCTATCTATCTATCTATCTATCTATCTAGAATATATATTGCATAACATATATATGTAGAATATACAGATAGATAGAAGGTATATAGAGAAAATATACAGATATCTGTATATATAAAATATATATTGTATAACATATATGTAGAATATACAGATAGAATGTAGATAGATAGATAGATAGATAGATAGATAGATAGATAGATAGATAGATAGATAGATGATAGATAGATAAAAACATGTACGCACATCTATTTAATTCCACACTTCACACACACACACACACACACACACACACACGCTGTCATCATCACTATTATCATCATGATAACTTTCAGATTATACCGTATTAATATCTATATCTATATCTATATCTATATCTATATCTATATCTATATCTATATCTATATCTATATCTATATCTATATCTATATCTATCTATCTATC
>NW_004949108.1:6296676-6299953 GCF_000317375.1 Microtus ochrogaster | reverse complement strand
TATCTATATCTATATCTATATCTATATCTATATCTATATCTATATCTATATCTATATCTATATCTATATCTATATCTATATCTATATCTATCTATCTATCTATCTATATATATATATATATAAAAATGTTCTCCTGTGAACATTTTCTCTTATTCTTAGTCTCTGAGCTATATACAACACATTTCAGGGATGTCTTCATCTAAATGTGTGAAGATAATCTTGCTGAAAACAACCAGCCATGGTCAAGATGAATCCAGTTTCATCCAGAGGCACAGTACTGTAAGATGAACACACTAAGCATACTTGCCTTTGTTTTCTTTTTTATATATTTAAAAAATGAAACTATCTATTAATAGTAAGTTATTAGTTAATAGTAAGTTATTAGTAAATAAGTAAATCTTAAGTTTTATGAGTAAGCCTCATAGCTGGATGCAGAAAGGAAATAAAATAGCCAGTAAAATCATCTGCACTGAGAAAGATCACTTTCTTCAGTGTGAATGTACTGGGCATTGAGAAAGAAAACAATAGCTTCCCGAATGAAACAGCAGAAAATTATTTATAAACATCGGAACAATCAATTAGTGGCTTTTATTGTTTCTTCAAATAGATGACAGTGCTCTTGGGATAGCATGAAATAAAGATCCCACATGCACAGCACCTGAGAAGGTCTGGGCCAGATGGCTCCCAGCACTGAGAAAGAGAAGTGGACACACACAATTGTTCCTGATTAGGAAGCCACCTCTAGCTGACAAATGTTCTCCAACGTTAACATTGTTTTTCTAACAGAATCTAGCTGAACATAAGCATCACTCTTACGGCCAGGCACTGTCCACAATAATAAAGGGTCACAAAACAGACCCAGTGGCAATATTAAAGATTTTATTTTGTCTCATAATGCTTTTACATTATGGACTTGTTTTGTTTATTTGTTTATTGTTTTCTTCTGTCTCTCAGGTTCTTTGAGATTGAATTATGGCTTCCAATTTTGTGTTTTTGTGAAATTTCTGTGTGTGCAAATCAATGTGTCCCTATGTCTATATGACTTATTTTCTTCTTTGCATGTTTTTGTTTGTTATGTAATATTCTAGTTCGTTGGGTTTTGTTTTGTCATTATCTATCATTATTATTATTACTGTTATTACATTTGTGTTTGCAATCTCGTGAGATAGAGAGTATTTGGGTGCATGAGAAAGAGCAAAGGATCTAGGGGGAGTTGGGGCAGGGAAATTATAATAAGAATGTATTGTATGAATAAAGATATGTGAAATTATAAAAATCACAAAATTGGGGAGGTGACACAGTAGGCAAAAATGCTTGTACAAATTTTTGAGTCTGAATTCAAATTTTTCCAGAAGCCATGTAAAATGCCCAATATGCTAGCAAACCCAGAACAAGGGAAAGGGTGTTGGAGAATGATTTCTCAGGCAATTTTAAATTTTTTTTTATTGAGCTATATATTTTTCTCTACTTTCCTCCCTTCCTCCCGCTTCCCCTTCTACCTTCTCCCATCTTCCCCATGCTCCCAGTTTACTCAGGTCTTGTCTTTTTTTACTCCCAATGTAGATTAGATCCATGTATGTCTCTCTAAGGGTCCTCTTTGTTGTCCAAGTTCTCTGTGATTGTGAATTTTAGACTTGTTTTTCCTTGATTTATGTTTAAAAGTCACTTATGAGTGAGAACATATGATATTTGTCTTTCTGGGCTGAGTGAGTTTTCTCAGGCTTACTGAAAGACTATCTCAAGTGAACAAGGAGCGTGTTGAAGTACAATACTGGATAGCCTTCTCTGACATATAAATTCCCAAATACGCATGTGCACATATCTACCACAGGTACAAAAAAGCACACAGAAGGGAGAGAGAGGCAAGAATTTTAAACAGCAAATAGAACTCTGTAATACTGTCATGAAGAGTTGTGGGTTGCTCACAAGTGATGGTGGTGAAAATTTGTACAAAATAAATTCTAGACCATGTGAAGCCTCTAGAAGTTGTTCATACGGTAACATAAGAGGAATTAGAGGCAAAATGTCCCAAGATATTGTGGAAGTTAGGAGGGGAAGCAGAGCTTGGGAGGTGAGTTGACAGTACTTTCCATCTGCTTTCCCAGGTCATGTGCTTACTGTCTTTTCCAGTTTATACAAATTGAACCACATTCCTGGTACCCAGTGTCCCAACAGAAGGGTACTGTCCCTTCTGTTTGTCCTTCAGTGTGCACATTCAGATTGCTCCTAGTCTGGTGGCCTGAGAGTAAAGCTTCCATTAACAAATGGGACAACTCTTTAGTTTGCTTGGGTAAATCCCTGAGTGAAAAACTGGGCTAGAAGATTGATACAGGAGTGCTTGTGATCTTAGGGGCCGGGTGCAGCTCACGGGCAGAGTCCAAGACTAGAGTGGATGGGCTCTCATAAATTTTATCCTTAGTAGTGCAAACAAATTAAGTGTATAGGTTCAACATCACATAAAAAATTAAAAACTGCATGGGTGATTACCTCATTCTAGATTTGCAGGATTAAATTTATGATATTTTGACTTTCTCGTGTATTTACATTTCACATTTACATACTTTTAAAAAAGGTTTGCCCTATGAAAGTTAGGAAAGGGAAAGATAATTTTTATTTATTTAACCACGGCCAGATTGAAAATCAGTAGACAGAGCCTAGACTTCACAAATGAAATACATTTGAATCTTCTATTGAAACACTCACGGAAACTGTTCTGAAATACTGTTCTGTTGTGAGTCACACAATCCACAATCTAGCTCTATGGTATTTCAATGTTAATGCAATACATTTTTATCTAATCTTTACAACTGACCCAAACATTATTTCCCAGAGTAAACACCATGGTATGACTGCATTTTAAATTCCTCCCACTTTTTGTGGTTTGGAGAAATACAATAAAATATTCCCACATACAGGTGAGTTGCATTTAGGGTAAATTTGTGGAAGTGAATTTCCCAGCTAAGTGTCTATGTATTGATTATAACTCAGGCAGACCATTGACAAATTCCTTCCCCAAATGTTTCTATTACAATTTTAGCTACCATAATAAAGTTTGCAGCAGGGAAAAGTTACCACTAAAAGCTGAAAAACTAAACATATTTTTCAAAAATCTGTCTAAAGGCATTGCATAGAATCAAAGAAACTAGAGCTCTGTAATCATTTAGTCCCTCTACAAACACCAGGAGATAGGAAACTTATTGAGGTAATTTTAAGCACGCTATACCAGTTTCTGCTTCTTGATTCATCTTATTCACATCAGATACAGCTTATATTTATA
>NW_004949108.1:6295168-6296454 GCF_000317375.1 Microtus ochrogaster | reverse complement strand
CTCCCTCTCCCTCTCCCTCCCTCTCCCTCTTGCTCTCGCTCTCCCTCCCCCCCCTGCTTGTGCTTGTGGAAAAGGAGGCTGGTCTTAGTTACTTCTCCAGAGCCACATTCACTTGCCCAATGGCCCCTGCCATGATAACAATAGACTAAGCCTCTGAAGTGATTCCCCACTTAATTTTTTTTTCTCTTGTAAGAGCTGCCTTGGTCATGGTGTCTCTTCATAGCAGTAGAAGAGCAACGGAGTCCCTTTTACTGTTTAATTATTGTGATTTGGAATATTAAGTGACAATATGCATCCATAGATCATCTAAGAAAAGGATTATGATATAATATCAATATCTTACATTCATCAGTTCTGGAAGAATTGATTGATTTCTTTTAAATCCTGTACCCATATCTATTTGCTTGTAAAATAAAGGTAATAATACCCAACCCATAAAGTTCTTAGGGGAGAATAGAAGACAACAGGCCTTTGTAAAGTTTTTCATACTAGAACAGGAACCGTTCAGATTACATCTATTTACATACTCAGGATTTTCCGACAGGTTCTTTTAAATGCTTTCAACCTGACTTTAGTTCTGCATTTTCTCTACAAAATAATGAGCCCTACTTACTTCATCATGGCCTATCTTGGGAAGAACTTATAAATTCCCTTGAAGCTTCACTGCATTCTCTACAGTAGTTCACATTCTCATTCCTGGTGGGGAGCCAGTTTTGTCGGGCAATGTTGGATTCTGCTCCTGTGGATTCTAGTCAGTCATCACAGGTCTGAGGCAGCCTGTACTTATTGCTAGGGGTAGAAGTCAGTTCTTTAAAGCTCTGATTCCACATGCTATTGTTTTTCCTGCTGCCTTCTATGTAGCCTGAGGTAGAAGAGTTAGGGAATGAATACATCTTTGTCCAGGAAGTTTATAAAAACACTCTTCAAATATGTATAACTTGGGGATACATGATGGACGTTTCTCCAGGTTCTGCAACTGTAATAACACTGTGAATCTATGAGGATTCTTGGAAAACAAAAATCCTTCTTACTAATACAGGCAATGAACCACACTGTCTGCTTGTCTTGCACATACACATCATGTTTTTCAAACCTATGTAAGGTTGGTAGTTTTTTATGTTAACCCTTGTGGTCTCCCAAGGAATCAGAGACCAAGATAAATATACGGAGGCTAACCTCAGTCATAGTCTTGTGTAGAAATAGGAGCGGCGGGGCTGCGTCCCGGCACCCGGCCGCCCACATGGCTAGCTCTACCCGAAATAATTACACGGACACTGTGTTCATTT
>NW_004949108.1:6285583-6292083 GCF_000317375.1 Microtus ochrogaster | reverse complement strand
CCAGCATTCTGCTCTGTTTACTCCTCCCTCCTGTTTTAACCTATCAGGGCAAGCAGCTTCTTTATTTAATTAACCAATGACCTTCCTCCATCAGTCTTGCCTTTTGATCAAACCCAGAAAGTCATTCACAATACAATTGTTTGTGACTTTTATTTCATTAAAAGTGTTCTGAAGCCTTTGTATCATTTAATATGTCCCCCTGTGATATATTTCCTTACACTTAGTTCCGTAGTAACAACTGAGTTGCTTCTAAGCCTTTAAAACACAGATATCTAATCCTAAATTCTTAGGAGAAACAATATAGTCTTTATGACCCCAATTTAATATAAATATTCCACTTATGACTGAGCACCTTGCACAGTGAATTGTAGGTCTCTGAATTAATCACCATCTACTATAGAAAAAAAATTCTCACGTAAGGATTGAGTGAAGCACTAAACTATAGATACAACAAGTCATTAGGAGTCATTTACTACTAGGCCTGTCCATCAGAGTGATAATTCTAGGTTCGCATTTCATGGCCTAAGACCTGTCTAGTCACAGACTTTCAGATTCAATACCAGTGTTATGCATTTACTCTTATGATATCCATGCTATCACTGTACCCATAGGCACATCATTCCGGGCAAGTTTGAGTCTAGCTTACCAAGCTCAAGCTATGTAATATTGATGATTACTTTTCTCTGCTGGTGGTGTGCATAGCATCATCCAGCACTATGAAAGCTACCAGTTTAGTAACAGCTTGATCTCCCCATGTCCATGACTAAAGGATGTGTTCTTTTGAGCATCAGGGTCTTATTGTCAAGTCCTGTAAGGTAATCTACAACATTTCAATAACTTGTGTCTGGGTGAGAGGAGGTTTATGGTACAACACTGACAAACAATTCTAAAAGAGATAACCTATTTCTCATAACTGGCATTAGGAAAATGAGAAACAAGTCAGAGAAAGATAGACTAAAATACATGATACATGTATTAAATAATTAAATGACAAAATTTCATAATAAAAAGACATTTTTAACTCAAAAGAAACCAAGGTACTATCCATAGAACCACAGAGATTAAGTACAGAGTAAGGGACTGACAATGGCAGATAGAGTTATCTAAAAAAGGGAAATAGAATAAATAACTATGGGAGGATAGATTGTATTGAAGTGAGTGCATAGAAGTATGAAAAGGAAGGGAATATAAGGATGAGGGAGGAAATATGGGAAGACAGAGGTAAAATTAAGGGCCATTGAGGGTTTGTATGGAAACCATAATAGAGTAGAAGCTCCCTAAAATATATACATTTATGAAAGCAATCTAAATGAAATCACCAAATAATGGCAAAAAAATATCCCAAATTGAACACCTCTTGTCACCAAATGAAGTTTTCACTACTAGATATGGATATCGGTTACATCTAACTGAGTTGTTTTCCTAAGGGGCCCCATGGTAATCCCCCCAAATCCCAGGCTATATATTCTTCACACGCTAATGACAATGCCCTATTGCTAAAGACAATAACTACAAAACTCATTAAACCTGAAGAAGTCCAGCTGGTGCCTATAAAGAGCCTTTGCCTGTATGTTCTAACAACTCTGGTATAGGAAGGTACTCTGCAAGCTACCAAAGGAAATAAAAAAAAAAAGAAAACACTAACTCAGCTACAAGTCCTTCAATCAACAATGGTGTCCTGCCTGAAAGACATGCTAATGCAATGGTAGCATAAAGCTTGTGGGAGAAACCAACAGATAGCTAGTTTGACTTCAGGCCCACTTTAGAAGATGGAACCCATACCCAACACTGCTTGGATGACTAAGAACCTGACACTTGATAGCCCAGGGACCAAGGTTAAAACCAAATACTATTGCTCTGCTAAAAGAACATAGCAATAAGATGACTCTTTAATGACATTCTGCTATAGTCATGAATCAGTGCCTTGCTCAGTCATCCTCAAACCAACTTCCCCTTGCAGCGGATGAGAGCAAATACAGAGACCTACTGACAAACAAAATGTAGAGACCGTGAAATCTTGGAAGACTCAGCCCTAGATGGGATGCCTCCCATCAAATCCCTCACCTCAGTGCTCAGGGAAAACTGTGGAAGAGAAGGCAGAAAGGATATAAGAACCAGAGGAGATGGAGGGCACCAAAGAAGTAAGGCCCTCAAAATCAATAGGATAGATGTACATGTGAACTCACAGAGTCGGAGGCAACATGCACAGGCCTTGCACCAAATTATACCAGATAGGTGTCTAGATCGGAAAGGAAAAGTAGACATTTACCCCCGTTTTTAATCCAGAAGCTATCTCCAATTAATAACCACTTACAAATGAAAATTTAGTTTTCTCCAAGGGAGTCTTACTGGGGAAACAAAGTAGTCTTTTGGGTAGGCTGCATTCCCAGAAGTAGAAGGCCAACAGAAAACCAACTCAATGGCATCTTTGGATTCCTTGGAGTTTCCTTGTTTAATAACACTGTGTCTACCCTTTCTCTCTCTCTCTCTCTCTCTCTCTCTCTCTCTCTCTCTCTCTCTCTCTCTCTCCTTCCCTCCTCTCTCCCCCTTCCCTCCCTCCCTTACTTCCTCTCTCCCTCCCTTATTTCTTCCCTTTCTTCCTTCCTTCCATCCTTTTACCTTGCCTCACAGGGGCTAACAGAGACTGAACTGACAAACAGGGAGCCTGCATGGGACTGACCTAGGCCCTCTGCATATATCTTATGTGGAGGCCCAAAAATATGAGCCTATTTCTACCTTGTCTGTATGTCACAGTTTTAGCTTGTGTAAAGGAATTAACAATAAGCGTGACTACAAACCCTGACCTAGGGTGTGGTAACTTTGTCTTTTTGACATTAAGACAGCTCATAAAAATAGATTCACTCCAAACATCTGCTCCCTCTTTTGAATTAGGAGGCTTGACCTGGGGAGTGGCTGCCTTCAGGATATTTGATCTAGGGTAGGTTCACTGCCTAAATAACAGAATGCTTTTCTCACGGATTAATTGATTGAGGGCTAAAAGTATTGAAGCAAGTAACTGAGTTGTCCTTTGTGTCATGTTAAAGCAGTCTTTTATCTGCTTGCCCCCTGTTGTATTGGGGTATAAAAGTGTATGGAAAATTAAATGCAGGTGGATTTCAGTATTCACTGGGATCCCTCCTGGTACTATCCTATGTTTCTGTTTTATTATTTTCCGCTGAGAACTTGGTTCTCTTTACTATTTTTCTACTTCCCCGCCCCTACCCTGGTAAACCTATTTTCTCAAAGCTGATCTCTGACAATGTTACCGTTATGTAGCAAGTTATATAACAATAAACTTTTGTGGGCTGCTTAACAGTAGGAGCAGGGTCTGTCTCTGACTCTTTTTCAGGCTTTTGAGACCCTATTCATCATACTGGGTCACCTTGCCCATCCTTAACACATGAGGAGGTGCTTAGTCTTATAACAACTTGATATGCCATGTTTTGTTGATACTCATGGGAGAGCTGCCCTTTCCTAAATATTAACGGAGAAAGAGTGGTTGTAGATGGTAACAGAGGGTGGGTCAGGGAAGAAACTGGGAGGAAAAGAGGGAGAGGAACTGCAGCTAGGATGTATGATAAATACATAAGTAAGTTTATTTTTTAAATCAAAGTATATATGCTGTTAGGCTTACGATGAATATATCCATGATCCATGATAAAACTTGAAATAAAGCTTCTGTTCTATTAGAAAGTGGGCTCTGCACAAGAAGATGAAATAAGCTTCAGTCAGTCTGGAGAACCGAATTGTTACCATGAGTGAATAAAAGATTACCAGGTAGAAATGTCACTTCTTTCCTTATCCTTTCTTCTCTACACTGAAGTTGTTTTGCCTTTATATTTTATGCTTTCTAACATAGTGACTACTAAAGATTTATGTTTGTTTTGTTTCTAAGAGAAATGGAAAACAGTAGAAAAAATAAACAAAGCAAAAAATAAACAAAAACTTGTGAAGCCCAATAACCGAGTGGGGTTTATACAAAAGAAAGTCCTCTGTAAGAGATTCCTGTGGAATCTCAGAAAGACTTGCTGGATGAAGACTGTAACTAAAAGAGTGAGGGAATTTGACTTCAAATAAAAATGCATATGTACGCCTTGCACAAGGTAAAAATTAGATTTACATTCATAACATAATGAAAATTATTTTAACATTATTTCTCAGAAAAATTGTTCTGTTTATTTACATAGTTCACTCAATATGGTATTTGACATTAAATATTTTTAGGTATTTAAAAAAGAGTGTAGTGTACGAAAACTGAAAATATATCTGACAGAAGGCAGTAGACATGAGATACTCAGTAGCCTATGTGTCTTAGTGCTATGTAATTCTACTTCTTGTGGAAGTATAATTGCTATTTTTAATTTTTAGCTTAGGCATTCCCTAGTACTGTCCAAAATATTGTGAACTTACATTTAAAAATCTGTATCAAATCAGTGTGTATTATCATACACATTGGACTTATTTCAAAATTATCATAGTTCCAAAATTTTGTCTATGGTCCTCTTTCCTTCAGAAAGAACTATTTAAATTTATTGCATTGAAAAAAATGCTTACCTGTAAAAGTGACTCAATGGGTGAGATTACATACTATGAAAGCTTGAAAGTCTGAATCTTGCTCTGTAGAACCCGGCATAAAATATAAGTGATAATGTGCATCTAGACCTGCAAAAAATACTATTGAAGGAGTATAACAAAATCTAAATCTGCAGCAATGAATGAGTATAAAATAAATGTAAATCAATAAAAACAGTATCAGGAAAAAAATCTTAAGAGCCTTAAAAAGGTTTATGAAATAAGGTTATTTGGGCTTAATGTATTACCTTGAGACTTCAGATGTCACACACAGGTGTGTGTGTGACTAACAAATACCTTACATATAGACATACCCTCTACACATACACACACACACACACACACACACACACACACACACACACACACACACCACAATGCTCTGCAGAACATTAGGCTTTATATATTTCCTTTTACTCATTTCCTATCTGGCCTTTGGCAATAACCGTGCTTTTCAAACCCCTTCAAAACCCATGTCTTCATCGGTATGTCAAAGGAATATTCGCTGCTGACAAGCTTATTGTTGCACATTTTATTTTATCATAAGCAACTGATTCATATTCATTTTTTATAGAGGAATACTTTTTTCAGTAACAGATTTTCAGATATCAACTTCTGTGTGACTTGGAGCTGCTGATGGCAATGACTTCCTAATTTGATAATTTTATTAACATCAGAACTGTCTGTATTAATCCAATCTGGGCAGTGATTATGTTCATCCTATGGCAGACTTTTCTGGTCTCTACACAGTCACTGTGGCAAGTCAGTGAATAAAATTTTATAATCATTTTCCTACAAAGAAAGATCATGCTCCTTCAATACTTAGCTGTATCCCTTATGGAGTGCAGCAGACAACAGGGCCACAATTATCTAACAGAGCCTGTCACATAGCTCTTTAAAATATTTAGATTAAACATAATTGGAATTTATATGAGATTTGGTTCAAACATTTAATTTTACCGAATGATATTCTGGTTTCAGGGTGATGAACATGATTTTAGAATCATGGGGAACTGTGGTACATGGAGGAAACCAAAGAAGATTATAAGGAGACAACTTCAAGACATCCACATACATCACATGTACTACATCCTTCTAGTTCTAGAAACTCTAAA
The DNA here is from genome assembly GCF_000317375.1 of Microtus ochrogaster. Classification (NCBI taxonomy): domain Eukaryota; kingdom Metazoa; phylum Chordata; class Mammalia; order Rodentia; family Cricetidae; genus Microtus; species Microtus ochrogaster. The sequence goes on along the minus strand of NW_004949108.1, from coordinate 6,286,396 downwards.
TTCCACACATAGCATGGATAATCTAGGAAGAACAGTGCCGTTAGCTTCCTAAGAGTTTGAGGACAGTTACATTGACAGTATTTTGTTGTTTTTTAAATAAATAAGTAATACATAAAAATTTTTAAAAAATGGTTCTTTGAGAGTTCAATACAATATATTTGGGTTGTATTCACCAACTTCCTCATTCCACATAGATCTCATCCATCCCACCCAATTTATGGCCTACGTTTTTAAAAGCCATCAAGTCCTATTTTTGTTGTTCATATATTGTTGGCTGTGTGACCTTCTATTGGAGCACAGTTGACTTCTTAGGGACCACACTCATAGAGGAAACTTCCTCTCCCTCTTCTAGAATTTGTCAGTTGCTAAGAGCTCTTCAGTTGGGGGTGAAATTTTATAACTCCCTCCCTTATCCACTGTAGGCAGAGTTTTTCTGTTCCACCATTCAGCTCTGTCCCACCAATTAGCTCCCACAAATAATCACACAGAGACTTAGTATTAATTATAAATGTTCGGCTGATAGTTTAGGCTTCTTACTAACTCTTACAATTTAAATTGACCCATACTTTAAATCTATGCTCTACCACGTGGCAGTACCATTTTTCAGCACAGCATGTCCACCTTGCTTCTTTCTGCATCTCCTGGTGACTCTGACCTCTTATACCCCATGCTCTCTTTTTGTCCCTAGCCATTCTAACTTTTTCTGCCTACCTATTCCCCAGTCAGTTCTTTTTTTTTTAATTTTATTTATTTATTAAGGATTTCTGCCTCCTCCCCGCCACCGCCTCCCATTTCCCTCCCCCTCCCCCGATC